>NC_058416.1:91338195-91339689 GCF_002201575.2 Neomonachus schauinslandi | reverse complement strand
CCCCCCCTGCGACCGTGCCCCCGTCCCCTGTCCGCTGCCTCGTCTCTACACAGGCGCATTAATACTCGGACGTGGCCTGTGTACCCCAGGGCTAAGGACCGCATAGAATAAATCGGGCTGCTTTAGAGCTGTTGCATTTTATTTATTTATTATTGTTATTATTATTATTATTATTATTATTTTAGTAGGCTCCACACCCCAGGGCGGAGCCCAACTGCGGGGCTTGATCTCACGACCCTGAGATCACCACCTGAGCAGAAATCCAGAGTCGGAGGCTTAACCGACTGAGCCCCCCAGGCACCCGAGGTGATTGATGCATTTTAAACTGTGTTCAACGGTAACAAATTGTCTGCCACACTGAACCAAAACATGGGAAATCAGAGGGAAAGTTTCCATAAGTCCTTTCACTGGGATGATACACAGCAGATTCTTAGACACCGTGTTAAATAGACATGTACTCAGGTGCAAAGGGCTCCGAAGTTTAGAATCAAGAGGCAAAACAGTGAACTGGGCTCCTACTTGTCATTTTAGAAAGTCACGGGACGGGGTGTGTTCATGGCCATAGACAGGTAGGCACACGTGTATAATACACGTATGTATACATCATACACAATGGAACGGCTAACCCAGCCTTGCTGTATGCCAGTGTGTCCATATAGTAACTCATCCATTCCCCCAATGACTCCATGAGATACTTGCTATTTTATGGCCATTTGACAGATGAGAGAATTGAGGCCCAGAGAAATGTACCCAAAGTCACCGGGCAAGCAAGGCAGAGCCAGATTCTCACGCAAGAGACTGTTAACAGTGGCTGCTTGGGGAAGAGTCGGTGCTTTTCACTGTCTCCCTTGAGCACTGGCGTGAATTATTCTTATCATGCTTGAGTCCTGCTTCTGTAAATGCAGAGTATGAACAATCCTCCTCTCGGCCGCCAGCCTGCAGTAATAGCCCGGGATGGTTGCACCAGCCTGCCCACGGGTCCAACGGGCAGGCTCTGGGGTCAGGGCCCTCCCTGCTGCCTTCACAGAGCCGCCTGGTGGCTAATCTTCCTGCTGCTCTGGGAGGAACCCCACCCAGGATCTTCCGGAAGCCCCTTCACCTGCCCCCGGGCCCTTCTCCAGGCCCCAGCACGTGCGTGCAGGCTCCTGACCCTGGACTGAGGCCAGAGGCCACCAGAGCTGGAAGGGACAAGGCGTCTCCTGGCCGAGCACCTTGCTTTTCAGGGGAGAGGTCCCCCAGTTTGAGGTCAGCCCACAGCACTCCTAGGGTCACTTTCCATTCCCTCAGTTGTCCAACACCAACTATGTTCGCCCAGGTCCTTGGAGCTGCCACAGCACAGAGAGTCCCTGTCTTCAGGAGTGGTTGGGGGTAGGGAGACAAGAGGGGCAGTGATTGCACAAAAGCTCATGAAGTTGCAACTGAGGGAAGTGTGAAGAGCAGGCCGGGTGGGGGGGGGGGGACAAGGGGGTGCAAGGTTGCTGGATGGAGCTGGTG
>NC_058416.1:91314449-91338185 GCF_002201575.2 Neomonachus schauinslandi | reverse complement strand
GGGGGGGGGGGGGTGAGTCTGTGATCACTTAGTGATGTCTGTCACACACGCTGGGAGTGTGGGGTGGTTTGCATGCCTTCAAACAGACGGAAGTCCACATTTTTTTAACTTGTTCATTTTTTTTAAGATTTTTATTTATTTATTCATTTGAGAGAGAAAGAGCATGAGCGGGGGGGAGGGGCAGACAGGGAGAAGCGGACTCCCCTCTCACTGAGCAGGGATCCCGATGACAACACGGGACTCGATCCCAGGACCCTAGGGATCATGAATTGAGCCACCTGGGTGCCCGGAAGGCCACATTCTTGTGTCACCGTGACTTCAAAGGTGTCAAACTTCCAAAAAGTTAAAAACCTTCTTACAAATACGGAAGAAGCAGGGGTTGTAAGTTTATTTAATTCATTAATGAGGGAACCAGCAGGATAGTAGAGATGGTTGCTGAGTGGCCCGCCCCCCCCACCCCGCCCCTGGCCGGCTCCACTGGGTGTGGAGTCTACTTAAAATAAAAACAAAAAAACATACGAACAAAAAAGATGGTTGCTGGGGGAATTTGAGGAGTTGGTTATTTGCAGAGATTTGAAGACTGCTAGAGTAGATTGTTGGCCAGGTACAAAACTGTTTCTTGTTCTCCAGGGCAAACATTTAACCTGCGATTATCTTTCCCACTGTGGAGGAATCATTTGTCCTCTGCTTGACAGAACCCTACAAGTTTACATGAAGATAATATCACAGACCCAGAGCCTTCAGTCAATGGTCAACAGAAACGCAGACACGGGGTGCCTGGGTGGCTCAGTAGGTTAAGCATCTGCCTTCGGCTTGGGTCATGATCCCAGGGTCCTGGGATCGAGCCCCGCATCGGGCTCCCTGCTTAGCGGGAAGCCTGCTTCTCCCTCTCCCTCTGCTACTCCCCCTGCTTGTGCTCTCTCTCTGTCAAATAAATTTTAAAAATCTTAAAAAAAAAAAAAAAGACACGCAGATGCACCTGCAGAACCCCTCCATCAAGGATCGGCAGACTCACATCTAAGGCCAAATCCAGTCCTTCTCTTGATTTTTTTCTTTTCCTTTTTTTTTTATTGTGGTAAAATAAACATAACTTGAAAATTGGCATCTTAACCATTTCAAGTGTACAGTTCAGGGGTGTCAAGCACGTTCACACCATTGTCAGCCGCCGCCAGCATCCACCTCCAGAACGTTCTCATTTTCCCAAACTGACGCTCTGTCCCACCAAACACGGACCCCGCCCCAGCCCCTGGCTCCCACCACCTGCTCCATCTCTAGGAACCCGACTGCTCTGTGGCCCTCGGGTTAGCGGGATCACACAGTGTCTGATTATGACCGGCTCATTTCCCTCAGCACCGGGTCCTCAAGGTTCATCCATGTTGTGGCAGGTGTCGGACGTTCCTTCCTTCTGAGGCTGAAGGATAGTCCATTATAGGGGTGGACCACGTTTTGACTGTCCACTCATGCATTAATGGACCCTGGGGTTGCTTCCACATTTTAGCTGCTATGAACAATGCTGTTAAGAACACAGGTGTGCAAATAGCTCCTCAAGATCCTGCTTTCGACTCTTTGGGGCATATACACTGATGTGGAATTGTTGGATCATCTGGTAGTTCTATTTTTAAATCGTTTGAGGAACCTCCGTACTGTTTTCCAGAGTGGCCGCCCCAGTTTGCTTTCCCACCAATGGTGCAAGAGGGTTCCAGGTTCTCCACGTCCTCACCAACACTTGTGATTTTTTTATTTTTTAAAAATAGACATCCGAGTGGGTGTGAAGTTGTTTCTTGCTGTGGTGTTGATTTGCATTTCCCTGGTGATCGGTGATGCTGAGCATCTTCTCATGTGTGTTGAGCATTTGTTTGTCTTCTCCGTAGAGATGTCTGCTCAAGCCTTTGACCAGTTTTTAATCGGGTTGTTGGAGTTGTAGTTCTTTTTACGCTCTAGATAAAACCAGCCACGTCCACTTGCTGATTTCTTGTGGCCCCTGCAGAGCAGAGGAGCTGGGCGGTCTGTGTGGTCTGCAAAGCCGTAGTTCCACCTGGCTTTATGGAAGCCGTCTGCCCACCTCGCCTTGAAACCCTAAGCAATCCTCGGATGGGCCTGGTCAAGGACCCTGGGGTATATGACAATGAAAGGGCATGCCCCCGTCCTTCCTCAGCAGCTGTGGGTCATTTTCCCCAACAGCGTTAGTGGGTCCAAGGAGAACCCTGGGAGCTCCACTCAATTCCTGCCCCAGTCACCACAACACCTGGGGCGATCTGCTCGTCGGATGACTGAAGCCTGTGGGCAGGGAGGTGGGCCTGCGGACAGCGTCCCCTCTTCCAACCCTGACACCTCCCCCCACCACTGTGCCGGGCACCTCGGTTACCTCCCTGGAAAATGGGAGAGAGGTCCCAAAGACACTTAAGTAGAACAATGTAGATGAGCCAGCTTCTTCTAGAGGAGTCCTTCAGAAGGACAGGGTGCCTCCCTGCCCCCAGGGCCCAAGCTGACTCCAGCCCTTGAGCTGCCCCAGAAGGCACTGCTGAGGCTAGAGCTCATTCTGGAAGGTCTTTGTCTTCCTCCAGGGGAGTTCAGGCCACAGGCTAGCTCTCAGGCCTTCAGACTTTGTTTAAGCAAAGGAAGCCCTCGCCCGCTTTGCCCCTGGGAGGGGGTGGGATAAGAATTTGCCCCTTGGGCTCCCTAAAGGTGGGAAGGGTGACAGCCTGAGGGCTTCCAAAGAGGCTCTGGGCCAGTTTCAACCCAAGCCCAGAGGGAAGAGTACACCTGCCTCCCTCTAGGGAGAGAAAATCGGCAGTTTTGTAACTCAGAACATAAACTTACCCCAGGGTACTCACACAAAGTCCTGAACGGGAAATGTTCACGACAGCTGATAGCGCAGAGCTGGAAACAAATGTCCATTGGCAGGAGAGAAGAAACAAATTGCAGGAATACTCCTCAGCACCCAGAGGGACTGGACAGAGGCCTGGCCCAGCGAACACTCCACACAGAGGCGAGCAGCCAGATGCGAAGGCCCCCGCCGAGGGCAGCATCGGCTGGCTGGCGAGGCTCAGCCATCCAGGGTGCGGGCATCGGAAACCCGACTGCTGCTCAGGATCCGGAGGGTCCGTGGGAAAGGAGGGGGACCCTGGGGCTGATTGAAGTGTCCTGGGCTGACCGGTGTGATGCCGGACACTTGGCTTCACACAATTGTCAAAACGCACTGAACTGGGGCGCCTGGGTGGCTCATTCGGTGAGGCGTCTGCCTTCAGCTCCGGTGTGATCTCAGGGGGTCCTGGGATCGAGTCCCGTGTCCAGCTCTGTGCTCAGCGGGGACTTTGCTTGGGATTCTCTCCCTCCCTCTGCCCCTCCCGCCCTCATGCTCGCTCTCTCTCTCTCTCTCTCTCTCACAAATAAATTAGAAAAACGCAGTGAACTGCGTGCATCTCATTGTGAATGAATTACACCCCGTGCAGCTCACTTTAAAGGGAAGCACTGACACACAGTGCGTGTGGATGAACCTGGAAGGCATTCTGGGAGGTGAGAGAAGCCGGATCCCAAGGGCCACACCTTGGAGGATTCCATTTACGTGAAATGTCCCGACCAGGCAAATCCAGAGCCCGGAAGCGGGGTGGTGGGTGGCAGGGGCTGGAGGAGGGAACGGCGAGGGCCTGCTGCGGTGGGGGTCTCCACCCTGCCTGTGGGCACCACCCCGCTGGGGGCTGGTGGACGGGACCCTCAGGGGCACGTCTGGTGCCAACGTCCCCCAGGGCCTGGAGGGGAAAGGAGTGAGCGGCTGCTGGGTCCAGGGACCCCAGGCTTTATCTGGCATCTTCCAGCTGCAGAGGGTTCCCGTCCGTGTCCTTCAGCAGCTCCCGAGGGAGGCCGGGACTGGCTCCTGCCGAAGGCCTTAGCAGAGTGCCCCGGGGCGTTTGCACCCTGCTGACAGTGACTCAGCCTGACAATAGCCACAGTCCTGATGGAGGATAGAGAGTCACGAGCCTTGCAGGACATCCTCAAGGCATGCAGAAACCCTGGTGGCCTGAGTCACCACAGGGCTTGGAAAGGGACGGGCCGGGGCCAGGGGCTTCCTCAGAGCCCCCCCTACCCAAGCCCTGGGCCCCAGCTCCAGAACTCTTCCAACCGGACAAAGCTGTCCTCCCTCTAGTCCTCGCTGCCTTGAATGCCACCCAGGTGTGTCTCCGGGGACCACGCTGCGCTCCCTCCTGCCTTCCCTCCAGCCGGATGCTGGTGGGAGCCTGGCAGTGTCCCAGTGCCTGCCCGTTCTCGCCGGCCACCTCCTGTACCCCTGCTCTGTGCTGCGGTGCCCTCCGTCCCCAAGCAGGGGGGCAGGGGCGGCAAGGAGGGTGGGGGGCAGAGAAGCAGCTGGCAGCTACTGTTCCTGCTCGGGCTCTTGAGGGGCTGCTGAACTCATGGATTTTCAAAGTATAAATAAAATCGGTCCAGGCTGATGAGGACAACGTACCGCAAATCAAGAAGCATGCAGGCCGTTAGAAGTTCGGTTAAGGTTTTCTTTTTTTTTTTTTTTTTTTAAGATTTTTATTTATTTATCAGAGAAAGAGAGAGAGAGAGAGCACACAAGCAGGGGAAGCGTCAGGCAGAGGGAGAAGCAGGCTTCCCGCGGAGCAAGGAGCCCGATGCGGGGCTCAATCCCAGGACCCTGGGATCATGACCTGAGCCGAAGGCAGACGCTTAACTGACTGGGCCACCCAGGCGTCCCTCGGTTAGGGTTTTCCACGGGAGACATTATGTACCCACGCGGGATGCATGTTTACTCTCCTGCACTGGTGGTCTCCAACTACAGAGTCAAAGGTCGCATGTTGCATGGTCCATTTCTGCGGCGGCGTATCCGGGACTGGTAAACTGCAGAGACAGGCTGCTTGCTGGTTGCCAGGGCCTGGAGGAGGAGGCCAGTGCGGAGCCCCTGCTAATGGGCCCAGGGCTTTATTTTGGGGTGATGAGCATGTCCTGCAACCAAGTGGGTGGCCTGAGTGAGGGCCTAGCTGGGGGGGGAGGTGCTGCGAGGGACTGGGGGAGGGTTCTGAGGGCTCTGCTCTGAGTGGGGGTCCGGCGACTCTCCCCATTTCCCAGGTGAGAAAGCCGAGGCCAGACCAGCCCAGGGTCTCCCACTGGTGTGTGTGAGCTCGGATGCGAGCCCAGCCTGGGCGCCGGGGGCAGAAGCCACCCCGCACCTGTCAGGTGCCCCCAGACGCTTCTGGCGCGCCCCATGCGGACGCAGGCAGGTGAGGCCGCACTCCATTTTCTTTTGGTTAAAAAAAAAAAATTTATCGTTCATATACCATCAAATTCACAATTTTAAAGCATCCATTTCAGTGGTTTTGGGTATATTCAGAGCCATCGCCGCCACTGCTCATTCTAGAACGTTTTCATCTCAGTAGGAGGACCCCCATCTGCATGGACAACCCCGCGCCCGCCCCCCCACAACCTGAAGCTTCCTTCTGTCTGTGGATTTGCCTGTTCGTCGGACACTGCCCGGCCTTCTGCAGCTTATCTCGTGCAGCATGTTTACGGGTTCGTCTGCACGGTAGGTGCGTCTGGCCTCACCCCTTGTTACTGAATAACGTTCCACTTTGTGGATAGAACCCTTGCTTTTAACTGTCAGTTGATGGGTATTTGGGTTTTTTTGCTTCCTTTGGCCCTATGAAAAATGCTTGACCGGACTTTTTTCCCTCTGTGCCCGTGGTTCTTGGTTGCACCACTTCAAAGAATGAGCGGTGGGCAGCAAAGCGAGATTTACTGAGTGATAGTGAAGCGACAGTACGAAGATCCCGAGGAGGGAGGGACCCGAGACGATTGCCATCGGCGTTTCTAAGTCTTCGGGTTTTTATGGGCTGTTGGCCGGCTGTTTTATTTTTTTATTTATTTTTTAAAAGATTTTATTTATTTATTTGACAGGGAGAGACAGCCAGAGAGAGAACACAAGCAGGGTAAGTGGGAGAGAGAGAAGCAGGCTTCCCGCCGAGCGGGGAGCCCGATGCGGGGCTCGATCCCAGGACCCTGGGATCATGACCTGAGCCGAAGGCAGACGCTTAACGACTGAGCCACCCGGGCGCCCATGGCTGGCTGTTTTAATCTGATTAACCCTCCCTGCACCTGTCATCCAATCAGGTTCTTATCACCTCTCTATCAAGTGGGAAAGGGTGGAGGGCTCCATCCAGGGTGTAAAGTCCTTTTAACAGTAGATTCCTCTTCGGGTGGAGGTGAGGGCCTTGTCCCTGCAGGCCTTTCTTCCGACCATCCTTCATCACTACTACGGCCCATCATTCTGGTTTTCGGGGGAGAAAGGGGGGGCAGAGCCAAAGTATGTGCACGGGAGCTGGTGGCAAAGTGACCCAGGCAGGGGGACCGGCCAGTGCGAAGGCCTGGGGGATTCTATTCGGGGAGGAGGAAAGGGCCCAGGAGCATGAGGGGAGGCCCAGTTTCTCTCTGCCCCTTGTGCTCCCCACCTGCTCCAGGCCTGGCCCTCTGTCGCTAGGCTGGGTCCCGGCCGGTCGGGAGATGGGGATTTCCACCCACTGTTGGGCCTCTGGTCGGACGGCCCCTGCCCGGGGCGTCTTGGCGGGTCCCCGCTGGTCACTCAGGCAGGGCCGGCAGCTTAGCAACTGTGGGTCCCAGTCACCGGATCTTCCCCACCTCTGGGGTTCCGGCTGCATCCTTTGTGCTGCTCAGGCCGGAAGCAGGCAGGCATCCCTGACCCATCCTTTCCGGCACCTCTGGAGACCCTGTGGGCTCTGTATTCCAAACAGACCCAGAATTTGGCCATTTCTCGCCACTGACCTGAGTTTCCCTGGGCCGCCCTAGCAAGTTACCACAAACTGGGCAGCTTCGGACAAACGCATTCTCTCACAGCCCTGGAAGCCAGAAGTCCGAAATCAAGGTGTGGCAGGGCCGTGCTCCCTCTGGGGGCTCGAGGGGAGGGTCCTTCCTGCCTCGCCCAGCTTCTGGGGGCTCTAGGAGTCCCTTTCCTGTGACGCATCCCCCCATCTGTGCCTCTGTCTTCACGCAGCTTCTCTGTGTCTCTCCTCTTCTCAGAAGATCGGCAGCCACTGGACTTAGGACCACCCTGATTGAACATGACTCATCTTAACTAGCTTATCTGCAAAACCTTTTTTCTTTTCTTTTCTTTTTTTTTTTTTAAGATTTCATTTATTTATTTGACAGAGAGAGACACAGCGAGAGCAGGAACACAAGCAGGGGGAGTGGGAGAGGGAGAAGCAGGCTCCCAAGGAGCAGAGAGCCCGATGCGGGACTCGATCCCAGGACCCTGGGACCATGACCTGAGCTGAAGGCAGATGCTTAATGGCTGAGCCACCCAGATGCCCCAAAACCTTTTTTCTAAATAAGGTCACATTCTGAGGTTCCAGGTTGCCATGAATTTGGGGGGATACTATTCAGCCCAACACAAGAGCTAACCCAGGTGGGAGACAGGCATAGGGTTCCTTAAACAAACCCAACAACTCCCATGTCACTCAGAGTAGGAGATGGGTCTCTGTGCTCCCATGGACACCATCTTCCCTCCTCTGGCCTTGGTGCTCCTCCCGATTGCATGGGGCATCTCTCCCGCATGAGGACCTTTGCACTAGCTGTTTACTCTGCCAGGAGGGACCTGTCCTCCCCCAGATCTGCCCCAGCTCCCCTTCTCCCCCAGGTCCTGACTTCCATACTTAGAATCATGACTGCCCCTCTCCCCCAGGGCACCTTTCACCATCTAACGGAACTTATATTTTACTTACTACGATGTACTATCTGTCTCCATCACTGGAATGAGAACTCTAAGACATAAGGGATTCTCCAGAACCTAAATTGGTACCCGGCCCTCAGGAAGTCCTCAGTGGATGCTTGTGTGAATGGTCACAGGCACTGTCCCTGCCTACGCTCCCAGACCCGATGGAGTAGCCATTATTAGTCCCCTGCATCGGTCAGCTTCCTGGCGGGAAACAGCTCTACTCCAAAGGGCTTCCCTGGACGTTAATGAAGAGGTTACATGCAGGGAGCTGGGGCCTTGCAAGGCCTGCAGGGTGGGGCTGGAGCTGGGGGGCGGTGAGGGGGTCACCGGGCAGGAGCCCTGGTTGTAGAACTCAGTGGTGGGAGCCAGTGGAAGTGGGGACTAGGGGCTCCCCCAGCCCGGGGCCTCCGCTTGGCCAAACCCAGGAGAGGGGACCAGCCTCCAGGAACCTGAGCCTGGCCTGCCATTCACAGGTCTGGATGTGGGGGGGCAGAGATGGCACAGGACATCTGTCTCAGGGGACAAGGAGGCTGGGGGGTAAAAGGACCCCCTTGGCCCTGGGCAAAGCTGGGGCTCAGACAGAGGCCCCGAGGCCCTGGTCCAGGCCCCGCATCACCAATGGCACGGCTCCCCCAGGGACTCGGGGGCCTCCAGGTTAGCGAGCAAGTGTCCAGCGGCAGATTGCAGCCTTCTGACACAGAAGGGCAAAGCCTTCGTGCAGGTGTCCTGGGTGGGAGCTCGGGCCCTGGACGGCCACACCCACCACACCCCTCCTCCTCCTCACACCTGGGACCAGCCCTCCTTGCTTCCCAAGAACCAGGTGGGACACCTTGGGCAACCTGCTTGTATCCTTTTTAAACTGGTTTCTCCTGTGTAAAATGGGGCCATAATCTACTACGGAGCTTCCAGCTTCCCAGCTCCAGGGGCCCCGTGGTCGTGGGCCTCTTGCCTCCTGGGGGCTAGAGCCCCGTAATCAGTTCAGGCTGACCAGTTGTCAGTTTGCCTCTGGAACGGAGCTCTAAGGGCTCCTCCCCAGCCCTTCACTCTGGCATGGCAATGTGAAAGCCAAACGCTCATCAGGGACCTGGACACCGGTGAGCGTCCCCCCCAGCCCGGCAGGGAGCACGCAGTGGGAGCAAGAAACACGCCCCACGGATTTGAGCGGCTGAGCTCTGGGGAGCTCTTTGTTACTGTGGGTGACCTGGCCCGTCCTGACGGACAGGCAGGGAGTCATAGGCCGTCTGCGGATCCAGGAGCTGAGCCTACAGCACCCAGCACACGCGCATACCTGACAGATGATTCATGGAGTCAGGTGGCCATCCAGCCCCAACGTCTGCGCCTGATGTGTTCACTCAGCTCCTTTGGGCCCCGGGCCCTGCCGCCCGCCCCGCCTTCACCTGCTGCCCGGCCCCTCCCGCCCGGCCCATGCCGACCCCGTCCTCCTCTGGGCGCTCCTGCTGGCCCGCTCTCCCCGGCAGCTCGGCCGGCTGCCTCCGGGGACTCAGCCCAGGCGCCCTCCTCCCACCCGAGCCACTTGCTCTTCTCCCCGTGACGGCAGGACCGTCACAGGAGGGTGGGTCCCAGCTGGTCATCAGGGTAAAGGCCTGGGAGAAAAAGGGGGCCGTCACAGATTAAAAGATTTACAAAAACATATCCCGTGGTTCTGGACGGGGTCCTGGGCTGAACGAATCCACTGTAGAGACATTTGGAGGCACAAAGGGGGCAGATTTGAGTGTGGACGAGAGTGAAACAACATTAGGGCACTCGGGTTAATCTCAGGAAATGTGACGGTGAGGTTGTTGTCTGGTAGGAAAGTGTCCTTATTCTTCACGAGATATACAAAGTACTGAGGAGCAACGTGTTGTGGTGTCTGTATTTTACTTTAAAACAGCTTTGGCAAAGACAGAAATAAGGGAAACAATGTGGCAAAATGCTGCCAATCGTTGAATCTACACGTGGCTTCAAGTTAGACTTCTCTAAAGCCTGTAAATTTTCATGACAAAGGGAAAAATACTGCAGGAGAGGAATTTAAAAATACCGATTGTTATTGTACACTCCTCTAGGTTTACTTTAAAGACCCTCTTATTACGACTCAGTACACATGAAACAATGAGTGCAGTGCATATAAAAGGCATAATGGGGTACCGCAAGCCTCAAAGCCGCCGGGGGGGCCATCCCGTGGTCTCAGCCCCTCAATTGGAGGTGGCCGTGGCCTCCGTTTCGCGTTCGTCATTCCTTTGTTGGAACTCTTAACCGGGCGTCACTGACACGTGGTCAGTGCGCTCATCCTAACAGTAATTGTTACAAACGTGTGGGGCTGCGTAACCCCTGCTGGGCGCAAGATGCAGGGTTTTCCCAGACCCCGGGAGCTGTCGGGTGCCCCCCGCACTCCCAGCCGGAGAACCAGCATCCTGGCCCGTTTCTTCGCGGAGGAGAGCTGCTGGTCTTGAACTTGATAAAAGTGGGTCACACAGAGCTCACTGTGTCTGCCCCTTTCAGAAAGCATCCTCTCCATCAGAGGCGCCCATCCCCTGGCTTGTGCAAAGCAATGCCAGCACGTAGGTAATACGTACACGTACGGATTTGTCAAAACTGGTGTTACCGTGTAGAAAAAGGCAACACAATAGTGCAAGAAAGTGTGAAACCCATCGGTGCAGGTGAATCTATAGACAAATCGGTAATACTGTATTCCTGCAACGACGGTGGTAAGCCACTTTTAGTTCTAGTGTAGAAGCTATACACAGACGTATTAAAAGTAACTATGACGGGCACCTGGGTGGCTCAGTTGGTTGGGCGGCTGCCTTCGGCTCAGGTCATGATCCTGGAGTCCCTGGATCGAGTCCCGCATCGGGCTCCCTGCTCGGCAGGGTGCCTGCTTCTCCCTCTGACCCTCCCCCCTCTCATGTGCTCTCTCTCTCTCATTCTCTCTGTCTCAAATAAATAAATAAATAAAATCTTTAAAAAAAAAAAAAATAAAAGTAACTATGACTAATAAATAATGTTAAAACATACACAGTAGGAAGAGATACAAACTGTGACCAAAATACCGTAAAATGTGTGTGTGGGACCGGAGCTAAAGCATACGGGCTTCGTGTGTGGTTGAACGTAAGTTTTCCACTTAAAATAGACTTCTTTTTTTTTTTTTTAAAGATTTTATTTATTTATTTGACACAGAGAGAGAGGGAGAGACAGCGAGAGAGGGAACACAAGCAGGGGGAGTGGGAGAGGGAGAAGCAGGCTTCCCGCGGAGCAGGGAGCCCGATGTGGGGCTTGATCCCAGGACCCTGGGATCATGACCTGAGCAGAAGGCAGACGCTTAACCGACTGAGCCACCCAGGCATCCCTAAAATAGACTTCTGTAACTATAAGGTGTCATATGTAGGTCTGAGGGTAACCACAAAAAATACCTATAGAAAGAGGAATCAAAGCATAACCGTGTTGAAACAATGTTCACAAGCAGGGAAGACAGCAAGCGAGGAAGACAGACCGAGAGGAAGAGACAGCGCCCCACGGCCATCGGCCTGCGCCACCAGTCACTGAGCAGGATCGGGTTACGGTTCCATCAATGTAAACATAGATCAATCAACGTAAACCCATTAAACGCCTCTGGAGTCCTAGAGAGGCTGGAGGAAGAAATACCCAGACCCAACTAACTGCAAGCGGCCAGCTAGAACCCTCCTGAGCCTCGGGGCCCGCACGGACGGCCAGGAGAGAAGCGCTCGGGGAGTCCGCGGGCTGCCCTGGGGGTTCCAGTGGTGTAGGCCCCCCCTCGGCCTCCTGTGCCGCCGAGCTGTCTTACAAACCTCTGTGCGAGTTGTACATAACGGACAGACGAGCAAACTCTTTCTTGTCCGCCGGGCTCCCGTGATCTCCCCTCCATCCCACAGAAAAACCCGGATTTTCCTCCATGCACTTACTCATCTCAGTATTTCTCATCCGTAAGGGTGTCTTTCAATTTTTTCCCCAACTTCCTAACATCTGCCTGGTTCCCTCCTTGAGCAAAATCTTTAATACCTCTTCATTTTTATAGCTCTGTGAGTCATAATTTTCCCCGTTTTGACCGACCGTCTTTTAAACAATAGCACAGGGACTGTGTCGTGCATGCTTTCCTCATTCACCGTGGTGTGGACGAGCTCCGTTCTGGGCCGCGCACGTCGCGGCCGCTCCCCCCGCTGCTGCCCGGGCTGCCCACCCCCGAGCTCTGTCCGGGAACGCGCCGTCCGTTCCGGCCACAGCCCGCAGGCTGGGTCCGGACTTCTGCTGTTAACATCTCACCCCTCTTTCCTCCCATGAGTCTCTCTGGGACACATCTGGGGGTGGGATTGCAGGGGACTTGGCATTACAAAATATGCCAATGTAGGTTCCCGAGGGGCTGCAGATAGGGGCGTGCCCCCCAGAGCTCCCCTTGACCCGCCCCTCCCCTGGCACTGGCCTGGGACTGTCCTTGACGCAGGACGGATGCTGATTTCAAAGAGCCCCGGATGGCTGCTCTTCGGGAAGACCCATTCCTGTGTCCCAGCAGGCCAGGCCCGGATGGGGGAGGAGCCGCCCACGGGATGGCCTGGAATAGCACCCTCTGGAACAGAGTGGGCGCTCCGCAAGCACCTGCGAGGCGGATGAACGTGTGGAGGTGTGTGTGCCCAAGGTGTGCGGCCAACTCCACGTGAGGCTGCGGGACCTTTGCCCTGCGCTGGGCGGGTAGGACAGGAAAGCTGAGGGGACCCTGGGCCGACACACGTCCCCTGCGTGGGGTGGGGGAGGCAAGGACGGAGGTCTGTCCTACCCTCTCCTCGTCCTTCTGTCGTGCCCAGAGGCGGAGCCCACGAGCCACTCAGGAGGCCCGTTGCTGCAGCTTTGGATGGGGAGGCTAGAAACCCGATCTCCTGCTTGGGGTGCCGGGTGGCCGGCCCGAGGCTGTACTGAGTGGGCCCGGGGCTCCCGCCTCCTTGCTGGGGCTGCTCCACAGCCTGGGGCCGGGTTGCTCAGATGAGCTCGTGTCGTTCTGACTCCAGCATCTGGGGAAGGGGGTCCGGGTCGCCCCCGCGCTGCGCTCACCTGCTAACCGCTGTAGGGCCGCATGAGGTCAGTCGAGTCCACACCGGACGTCTGCTTTTGCAGGCGCCTGGCCTTCCAAGCTCCAAACCCCAAGAAGCACCCTTTTCATGGGGTGACGAGGGCCAGCTTTGGCACATGCTCCAAATCAGTGTGCGGAGACGTGGCTTCCACAGCCGCGACCGCCAAGCCCGCCTCCTGTGGGCAGCCCTCACATGCCCGGACCCCGGGCCCAGCCCGCACCTGGGCAACCCTGGACGCACCTGGGACTCACACTCCAGGACGCGCCCACTGGGCCTTCGCAGGAGCCCTGGCGCCCCCCCCCATCCCCA
The DNA here is from genome assembly GCF_002201575.2 of Neomonachus schauinslandi. NCBI lineage: Eukaryota > Metazoa > Chordata > Mammalia > Carnivora > Phocidae > Neomonachus > Neomonachus schauinslandi. Next base: position 91,325,057 of record NC_058416.1, on the reverse strand, counting down.
CCCGGACCAAGACAGGCCTGCAGGGTCCTCTGCAGGACCAGGGCGAGCGCGGGGCATGGGTAACTCAGAAGCAAAGGCAGAGGCGTTAGATGGGTTCATGCTTTTGAGTGACAGACGCGTCCAGGGGGTGGGGGGTGACTCCTCTGCTCCAGCCTGGATGGGGGGGCCGGGGGGCCTGCCTGAGCTCCCGCCCTGCTGCGCCCAGCGGGCGGTGCAGGGTCACCTGATGACGAGTCCCCTAGGGCTCCTCCTGTGTCCACACTAGGGGCCAAAAGGCGGGAACCCCCTGCTGTCCGTCAGCGGATGAGCGGAAGGACAAGACGTGGCCGAGCCAGCTCAGCGCCAACAGGGAACGAAGCTCTGAATCAGGAGACTTGCAGCCGCGTCGGAAAGAAGCAGCAGATGGGAAATGACCGCTGCCGCGGGGTCTCCTCTGAGCTGCGGTACCTGGACGGAGCGAGTGCACAGGGACGGGTGGGGGCTGGGTCCGCGAGCGAGCCCCCGAGGCTCACGGCTCAGAGGTGAAGAGCGGGTGCAAACGGGGGCCTGGCTCGCCCAGCCCGCGGGGCTGTTTGGGGAATGAAGGCTCAGAGGCGGGAGTGACTTGGGGCGCTGTCTGGGGACACGGGGGGTGTTGGGGCAGCTGGAGGCTGGAGTTTGGGGGTGGACTCCTGGAAGGGCAGGGTCCAGGCTGCGGATGGCGGGGCATTGCATCGGGGTCCTTACCGCTGTGGCCTGGAACCCCCAGGCCTTCCCGGGGTGACCAACCCTGCCCACCGCCCCGGCAGCGACGCCCCGACGCAGCTCCCAGCCTTGGGGGCTCTGTTCCTTCCGGGACGCGTCCCGAGCCCGGTTCCGGCACACGGTCAGCACGGTCTAGCCACCGTCCCCACGGCCACGCGGGGCACCCCGCCGGAGAAGCGAGCATCGTGGCAAGCACGGGCCCACCTGCGTCCCCCTGAGGACCCTCGGGCTCCGTGGCGGGGACTCCGCTCGTGGAAAGCAGCGGTACGTCTCACGAACCACGCAGCTGTCCCGTGGGGGCAACACTATTCCCAGGAAAGCTGGCCAACGAGGCGGGCCGTGGGGGGCCGGTCGCATGCCGAGCTCTGTTCCCTCCCCTCACCTCCCTGACCACGGGGTGCTGACCTCTCCCGCCGGAATCAGCGGGGACAGGTCTGACGCCACTGTGCCGGGCCACCCGGCAGAGCCAACACCTGCTTCCCCTCCGTCCCGGTCTGGACGACAAATGGAATGATTAATTAAGGAAACGGCTGCCCTCCGTGAAGCCACGTCCTGGGCCAGACCCCTGTGCGCGGCTGAGTGTGCCCAGGGCGTCGGTCATCTCTCCGGTCACTCGACAGATGCTGGCTGAGCCGGGCACGGCTCTGGGTGCTGGGGCCGTGGCCAGATCTTTGGACCCTCGTGAGGATAAGAGACACCCAACGAAATATCGGCTAAAACCACCAACGGACTAGTGGTTGCAACGGTGGGAGGGGCGTCGCTGACCAGGCGACGGTGGAGACAGACGGGTGTGCGCGGAAGGTGCAGGCCAGGGAGGGAAGGGGAGACGGAGGGCCACAGAGAGGACTCGTGGTCTGGTGGGGCGTTCCACAGGGCCCCGTGGCTGCCACGTGGAGAACACTCCAAAGGGGCCAGTGGGGCGCAGGGGACCGGGCAGGGGGCTGCTGGAACAGTCCAGGCAGAGCGGACGGGCCTTGGGTGGGATGTAACTGGACGGTGGGGCAGGACTGGGCCAAACGGTGCGGACGTGTCTGCCTGAGGAAGTGGCAGGTGGCATGGGGTCTGTGTCCAGGACTGGCGGCCCGGGGGGCTCGGGGCCTGCTGTTTCCCTTTGCAGCTGGGGCTGTGGGGCCGGTCGGACTTTCCAAGCCGGGCACCACAAGACCTCCTGAGTCTCGTGTGGTTTTCGCGGGATGTGGACTGACGCTCGGTCAACTGAAGAGGTGGGGTCTGTCCCCTCCCGTGCCTCAGGCCGGCCCAAGACCTCGGCAGGAGCGCGCCCACCTGACCTCAGAGACGAGGTCACAGCAGCGGTGTGCTCCCCCCCGCCGGCCGCCACGTGAGGACGCACGGGCACGTGGAGGCCCCTCCGCAGCCGGCACCACTGCCCCCCGGGCTCGGCCGGGTGCAAGACCGGACAGCCACCAGGGGAGAATCGCTCGGCCGAGCCCGGGGAAGTCCGGACGCAGGCCTGGAGTTCATGGGTGTCGCTGTGGCAAGCCACAAGCAGATGCCAGGGAGAGGGGGCGGTGGACACCAGCGTCTGTGTGCTGTGGGTTCAGATGCACCAGGGTCCTGTCACCCTTCGTGGGCTCAGGGAGGGACAGCAGAGCCCGCGAGGGCCCGATTCCCGGCTGCAGGCACATGGCGGGCAGGGGTGGGGGGCTGCGTCCCCGGGGCATGGAGGAACGCCGGAGCACATCAGATGGCCGCCCCCACATTCACTCCCACCGGACACAGGGAGAGCCACGCAGGTTAGCCCACCCTCGGAGCGTGGCCACCTGGGTTCCGCCGCCAGGCCCCTCGCCCACCAGCCCTGGCGGCTCACGGCCCCTCTGTGAGCCTCGGTTTCCTCCTCTGGAAAACAGACGCAACCACATTCCCTCCTTCACGAAATGGAGAGGATCCAATGAGTTTGTATTTGTAAAGTGCAGAACAGGACCAGAACCGTACCATCGCGACTATTCTTTGGGGTGATGAGCCCCCCAGAGCCCCCCAAGCCCCCCAGCCTGCTCCCAGGGAGAGTGGCAGGAGAGGGCGCGGGGTGGCCGAGGGCTGAGTCTGGCCCTCGTGGCACCCACGACGCAGGCTTGGTGCTGTGGCCTACGCTCCCACGTGTGTCCACCGAATGTCTGTGTCCCCCCGAGTCTGCTGGTGGGAGCCCCACCCCCAGCGGGATGGCATTTGGGGGGGCTCTGGGTGGTGAGATTAGATGAGGTCACAGAGGTGGGGCCCCTGTGGACCAGCATCCCCGTGCAGAGCTCAGGACTCGCTCTTTCCCACACGAACACAGCGGGAACGCGCCGTCTGTGAGCCAGGACGCGGCTCTCAGCGGGACGGAAGCCACCAGCCCCCGTCGGCCGGCGTCCAGGCTCCAGAGCCGTGCCTGCTGTTTGGGCCCCGTCCGTGGCGCTTGCCGCACAGCCTGAGCTAAGCCATGCCTCCGTTTCCCCACCTGCAAGGGGGTGGGGGGCCAGAGCCGCTGTGTTCTGGACCCTGAAGTCACCGGTGCACCGTTTTGTAAACTTGCTACCCACACACGCAGAGATGTGCGAGTCCGCTCACAAGGTGGGCACGCGGAGGCCAGTCAGCACCTGGGCCCAGCGCGTGCTGCGAGCGGGGTCCTCGTCCTCGCCACCGTGGTGCCAGTCCTCCGGCCTTTCTCGGAGGGGTCTCTGGGCCTGTCCCAGGGCTGCTGGCCCCCAGGGGCACAGCTTCCCCCAGCAGAGCCAGCACAGCCCGGGGTAAAAACGGAGACCGCCCGAAAATGCCGAATTCAACACAAAATGTACGGGTGTCAAAATGGTGACTCAGCTAAATTGAAGGACCGTGTGGGTAGCATCATTCTGGGACACTGCCGCTGTTCACTTCTTCACGTGGCACGCAATGGCGGGAAAGTTTTAAGGAAGAGCATTTAGCTTTGACCCAGCACTAAGACCACTGCCCACATTGAGAGCCCTGGGCTGTGCACCCTGGGGGTTGGGGACCCTCTCTGGGCTATTTCCCACCCGCACAAGGGCCTGGGGGGGCTCCCCCAAAGCTGGAGAACGAAGTGGGACCACGCTGAGCAGCTGCTCCCCAGAAGGACCTCTGGTCCGTCTTGTCCGTCTGACAGGCAGAGACCCCTCCCAGCTCCGCGGGTCACAGGGCAGACGGACGGAGGGGGCTGCCACGCATCTGCGTCCAGGGTGGGCTCCGCACCCGCCTCTGCGGTCTGGATGTCGGGTGGGGGGGGCTTGGGGCTGCAGCACCCACGCTCTCCTCTGAGAGCCAGGGGTGGAGGAGGGGTGGCGGGGACTGGATGACCCCCGTTTTGCAGGGGGGACCCCATGGGCTGGGCCTGCCTCCCGGGTCCCCCGGCCCCGACAGTCACACCTGCTGTTCCTTCCCTGGCCTGCCTCTTCCATCTGATTGCATGACCAACTCCTCCCTCAGGTTCTGCCCATCCTGCTCGGGGCAGCTCTCTGGAGCCCCAGGAGAGAGCGCGGCACATACAGAGGTGGGGGGTTGACACACACGGCCGGCCCCGCCCACCGTGCTCTGGTCGAGGGGGCAGGGCCGAGAATCTGCATTCTCCGGGGGATGGGGGGGGATGCCGGGCTCTTGGGGACCCTTGCTCTAACATGGCCCGGCAGGCCCTCTGTGCACCGCCTTCAGCCCTGTGAGCACCTCTGCAATCAGGGGTCACCACCCCTCCCCGGGGACGGGGCGGGCCTACCACGGGAGCAGAGGGGGGTGTGGGCTTGGGTGAGGAAGGTGCAGCAGCCGGGGGTAGGCCACCCACCCCGGCTTCCGCACAGGCCGCGTCTCCTGACTGGGGGTGCGGCTCCCACTGTGTCTCCGAGTGGGAGGGCGGTCCCTCGACCGGCCTCCCAGCCACCTCCCTGCGCTTCCTGTTGGGTGGCTGCCTGGTTTTGGCAGCTGGGGTCCCAGGTGCCTCACCGAGAAGGGGCACTGGCGCGTTCCGCACGTACACTCCGGGCAGGGAGTGTGTGCACGCAGGGAGGGGCTCCATCAGCGAGCACTGGGCAAACGTGCTAGGGCCTCAGCTCCTGCCTGGGAAAGGGGTGGAAGGACGGGGGCACGGGCAGGGTCAGCCGGTGCCGGACAGGAAGGGGTCGGCGGACCCCGGGGGGGCACCAGCCTCTTCCTGGAAGCCCCCGCCCCTCCCAAGCGCAGGAGGGTCTGGGGCCAGGTCTGCACGGCCCCTCCAGGCCCCCGAGGACATTCACCCGTGGCCCCCGCCTGCCCGCAGGGCATCAGGGAGCCGAGGCTGAGCCAGCAGAAAGCAGGGAGAGGTCGTGTTTGTCTGAAATGCGTCAGGAGGGGGACCGGCCTCGGCCCCAGCCTGGGGGACTCATCTGCGGGTTAGCGGCTGCCCTGTGACAGGCAACCGCAGGCCCACGGGGGTGGGCGGACAAGAGCCCCCCGGGGGTGGGCGGAAGCACCAGGGGCAGCAGTCTGGGCGCGAGACAGGGACGGTGGTGCCGCCGGCCGGGGGGCTGTCCCGGGGGCTGGCGAGGCTGGGGGCAGAGGGGCCACCCCGCGCCCTCCCAGCCCTGCCTCCCGGGCTCATCGCTAGAGTTCTGGCGATAGCTGTGCGCAGGCCGGAAGGACGGCTCCGGTCCCCAGCCCGGCCGGACAGTCGGCCCCCGGGGGGTGGGGGCAGGAAAGGACGGGCGGGTGGCTGAGCGGCAGCGCCCTCTGCTGGCCTCCTCGCAGCCCGCGGGGCGCCAGCAGGCGGCAGTGCGTCCTTCTCCGCCCGGCGGGGGCCCCGAGGCCACGTGCGGCGCGGCAGGAGCTCTTGGTCCGGGCACCGGAGGGGTGGGGGCGCCCGCCCTGGCCCTGTGAGGCCCAGCTGTGACCCCCCTGCCCTCTCGCGGGCGGCGGCCGTCAGAGCGCCAGGGCCCGGGCCGCTGTCCACAGGGCGCCGGGGGTCAGCAAGACTGAGGCCACCAGCAGCGGGCCCGAGGCCCCCGGGGGAGGGGAGGCGGGGGAGGTGCAGGAGCAGACCTCGAAGGCGTCCTCCGCGCGGCTCTGGCCATGCTGCCCTGGCCGGGCATGGGCCCCAGCCTCTCTGCCCGAACCCTCCGGGTCCGCCTGCGGGTCTCTGCAGACCAGCCAGTCCCGCGCCGTGTACTGTGGGTACCCGGGCGCGGCCTCCAGCTCGCTGTCCAGCACCTTCCAGTACTCCTTGCCGCGGAAGAAGTAAGCAGCACCTGGGGGAGAGGAGAGCGTGAGGTGCGGCGCTGCGGCAGGCAGGGGTGAGGCCAGACGGCAGGGGGACGAGGGGGCAGAGTGCGGGCCAGGGCAAGTGGGACAGCAGCCTCTGCGCGGTCAGTCTGTCTCAGCCCCGGCGGCCGACTGTGGGCACCCAGGGCCTCCCAGGCCCGGGAAAGCTTGGGGGAGCCGCCAGGAGGCAGGGGGATGGATGAGAGGCCCTCTCGGTTTCTCTCTCACGGCGTGTTTATTGAGGGCCTACTATGTGCCAGGCCGCTCTAGGTGTTGGGGACGTAGCTTTGAAAACAGAAAGGAAACGAGACATCTGGCCCCGTCAGCTGTCCTGTGGAGAGGGAGTTGTGCTCTCCCCTCGGCCAGGCGGGGCTGCACCACGTGGGCCTGAAGCAGGCGTCTGGGCAGCGTCCGCGGGATGCAGGGCAGGTGCAAAGGCCCTGGGGCACGTGAGGCAGCAGGAGGCTGCACAGAGCGGTGACCCCGGCGGGTTGGTGGCAGCAAGGGGCACAGGTGCACGCGTCAGCTCCTGGGTCCTCCCAATGAGCCTGCCGCGACCCCCATCCCACAGGCGGGGAGACGGAGGCTGCGTGGGGCTCACCGTCGGACCAGCGCATGGCGTCGTCGAGCATGCTGGGGATGCCCCTCCACGGGGGGCTCCGGGCGGGGTGGCCGGGGTCCATGCGCCGTGTGTGCTCATCAAAGCGCCAGTACAGCTGGTCCTTAAAGAAATAAGTCTTGTCATTGTGGGCCCAGGAGAAGGCAGCGTCGACGCCGCCCGGCGGGAGGCCGAAGTCTGAGACGGGCCGCGGGTATCCTTCCTCTACGTTATTGTCCTTAAATACCCAGTATCTGTCTCCTGGGGGTGAGAGAGAGCGCTGTGGGCCAGAGTTCGGCCCACCCCGCGGGGCGGAGGCTCTGGCCCCTCCTCCCCGCGCCATCACCCCCACCACGCCCCGGGGCCTGGCGCGTATTTACTGAGCACCTACTCTGTGCCCGGCCCGGGGGTCGGCCCACCTGCCGGCAGCCTGAGAACCTGGGTTCTGACGGACAGGGAACGGAGTGCCCGGCCCCCGGCAGGCCGCGGTGCTCTGTCCGGCCTCACCCACTGCTGTGACCAGGCGGGCGGCAGCGTCTTCACGGGCAGAGACAGGCCCTGACGTGTGGGTGCACCTCTCTCAGGGTTTACACAGAAGGAACACGTTTAGAAATCATCAAGAACTTCAAATCCATATGTAAAATTGAAAAAAAAGGTTTAAGATATTTTGGGGGGGTATCTCCTTGACTGTGCTCTGGAAACATCACCCCGTTGTTCTGCCAGTTAAGTTATCCCTCTGGCGTGGTGATGAGCAGCCCGGTCATATACGGGCAGCAGGAGGGCGGAGGGGAGGACGGAGGAGGGGGAGTAAGAGGAGGAAAACATTTAAAAGTCTTTTGCCAAAGAATTGGAATAGGCATTTCTCCAAGGGAGATACTGAAATGGCCAATAGGCAACACGAATAGATGCTCAAGGTCACTAATTAGGGAAACAAACGCAAATCAAAACCCCCATGAGATACCATCTCACACCCATTAGAATGGCCTCCATCGAAAAACCTGAAAAGCCCGAGTGTTGGGGAGGATGTGGAGAAGCGGTGCCCTGCTGGAGGGAACGTAACACGGGGTGGCCACGGGGGAAACGGTGTGGACGGTTCTCAGAGGCTCCAATAATCCCACTTCTGGGGAGATACACAGAACAGTCGAAGGCAGGGTCTCGAGGGGGTACCTGCATACCGTGTTCACAGCAACATCATTCACCGTAGCCAAGGGGGCAGCACCCTGGGCGTCCACTGGTGGGCGGTGGATATGCACCGGGGGGGCCATCCACACAACAGACTACTCAGCCTTAAAAAGGACGGACGCCGGGACACCTGCCACAGCACGGATGAGCGCTGAGGACGCGATGCTGGGGGAAGTGAACCATCACGGAAGGACAAGCACGGCAAGGTTCCACGTCTACGAGGCGCCCGCCCAATCCAGACGGGAAGTGGATGGTGGGCGCGGGGGGCTGGGGGGCCGGTGTTTCAGGGAAGACGGAAGCCTCCTGGAGGCGGATGGTGGCGGTGGCTGCACACCGTGGGAAGGTGCTTCACGCCCCCAAACCACGCACGTAGACGTGGGTAAGGTGGCCAGTTTTTACGTGTTTTTTCTTTTTTACCACAATTAAAAGTAAACATAATTTTTAAAAATCCTTAGCCAGAGACAGCAGACGACCGGAATGCCTGAGTTGGGGGGGGGGGCGCACGAAGCAGACCCACGCCCCTGCAGAGCGGCCCCCCCTCCAGCAGAGGGGAGGAGGGCAGGAGAGCGGAGCCTCTTCCACGCACGACGGGAGGGAGTGCTGGCCCTGGCGGGTACGATGGCCCACGTGCGCACAGCGGACTCCTCACGGGTTCAGGGGAACACAGGCATAGAACCAACCGTCCACGTTGCAAATATGGCAAAATGTGAACAAGGAGCGAAGCTGGATGACGGGCACGCAGGCGTTCACGTACCGTTTCTGCAACGTTCCCGGAAGTCAGAAGTGACTTTTCAGAATAAAGGTTTGAGGAACGAGGAAGCTCTTTATGCAGAGACGTGCAACCGTCTCCGAGCCCTCTCGAGCGCCCAGAGACGAGGGGACGGCCAGGGTGCGCAGTAGGCTGCTGTGTGCGCGGAGGAAGGCGAGGGCAGGTGCACACAGCGGCTCACTCGCACACGCACTCCCTTTGAAAGGCAGTGCTCCGTCCGGCGAGGCGAACATCCCTCCCTGGGTGAACATCTGAACATCAAGTACAAACGGCATTACAGTCGTAAGAAAGTATCTGCTAGAATGTGCGCCATTCTTCTAGCTTTGCTTTTTTTGGAGGCTGAGATAACAGGTACCACCTACAGGGAGCCCCCCTGCGCCCGGCTCCCGACTCGCCCCAGGGTGGGGACCAGACCCACTGGAGCCAGTGGTGATTGACTGGTCACCCCGACAGCCCACAGCTGACAGGTGCCCGACCCCAACCAGGCGCTGGCAGGAGACGGGCAGGAGCATGAGAAACGTGCACAATATTCGTTATCTCCTCAAAGAAATAGGGTCCCCCCCGTTTTGGCTCAAAGAGCTGCTGTGGCGGGTTGAACAACGCTCCCCCAAATTCACATCCACTTGGACCTCAGCATCAGACTCACGTAGAAATGGGGTCTTTGCAGGGGAAATTAGTTAAGAGTGAAGTCGTGCTGGAGTCGAGTGGGCCCGACATCCGCTGACTGGTGTCCCCGTCAGAGAGGACACATGCACAGCGAGACACAGAGGGTCGGAGCCCGGCGGGGACGCAGGCAGGGCCGGGGCTAGGGGCCTCCGCTGTTCCTCTCCCCACGCGATGGACGTGGACATGGCAAGGGCTGCCAGGCTTTCCCCGGAGCAGGGGGCACGAGGCGGGGTGGCCAACCTGCACTCAGCACAAGCCCCAGGCGGCCACACCGTCTGAGAGCCTGATGCTGGCGCCATGGGGGTCTCCTGACGTTCAGATGTTGAGAAATAACCCCAATCGAGAAGACCGTGCCCTGCGGGTCCCACCCCCATGCCTGTGGTTCCGGGCGTCCCCGGGTGGGGAGGGGTCAGCCTCTGGAGCCCGCACGAGGCTGGACTGGAAAGCCTGGGTCAGGGCAGGAGGGTGGCTCCACTCTGGGGAAGTGGGACGGTGCCCACAGACCCGCGGGGCTCGTGCCGCAGGCCCGGCGTCCTGCCGTGGCCCGGCCCAGGGAACGGGGTGTGGAGGGTGGGCCGGTCACCCGTCATCCCCCAGATGACGGAGATGCGGGAGACGTGGGAGCTGGCCGGGGCTCCCACTGCGCCCCCACCCCAGCCTCATGCCCTCCTCGGGGCTCTGGGCGCTCGGCAGGACGGCTCGTGCCCTGTGCCTTCGCACTGGCCGTTCCCTCTGCCCGGAGCGCTGCCCCTCGGCTCCTCCGTCACCGAGGCCCTCACCTCGCGCAGCGGCCAGTGCCGGCCCTCGAGGGGACGAGGGCCGGGGTCTCCGCCCGTGCCGCCTGCCGTGTGCCTGTCACAGCGGCCACGGTGTGAGGACACAGGAGGTGCTCAGTAAACACACACCGGCCGTGGGCGCAGCGAGTGGGCTGGCCCCCGCCCCGGGCTCGGAGCAAACCGCGGGCCCGGGGGTACGGCCGAGGCCCCGGCGGCCCTGCAGGCAGCGGGGGGGGGGCTGCGCCGGGGGAGGGCCCGCCCACCTTTGAAGAAGACGATCTTGTGGTCGCCGGCGCGCTCATACACGGCGTCCACGCTGTCCAGGTGCGGCGGCAGGCCCCGCCAGAACCGGTGTGTCTGAGCGGGCTGCAGCGACACCAGGTGCCTGTCCCTCGTCAGCCGCCAGAAGTACCTGCCTGGGGGGCCAGAGAGGGCGTGCGGCCGTGGGGTGCCGGTCTGGCCGGCCGCCGGAGCGGGCCGCCCTTCCCGCCGATGGCCGCTCGCTGGCCGCGGGACCGGGACCGGGTTACCTTTGAAGAAAAAGGCCTCGCCGCGGATCTGGGCCACGGCGTCGAAGTCGGTTCTGCAACGGTGAGGCTCGTCCTTCCTGGGCCTGGGGGCAGAGAGACAGGGGGCTGGGG
>NC_058416.1:91302870-91309449 GCF_002201575.2 Neomonachus schauinslandi | reverse complement strand
AAAAAAAAAAAAAAAAAAAAAAAAAAAAAAAAAAAAAAAGGGGGGCCAGGGGGGCCGGGGAGGGGAGGGCCGGGGCGGGCTGGGTGAGAGAGAAGGGGGGTGGGCAGGGGAGGGGGGTGCCGCGGCTGGGGCACAGACCCGGGCGGGCTGGACCCCCTTTCCTGAGCCACTGTGAGGAGCTGGGCTTCACAAAACCCGGAAGGAGACCCCACATCGTTGCCCGCGGGCTCGCAGATGCACGACAACGATGTGTGTCAGGAGAGAAAAGGGCATTAATAGGAGTCCCTTGTGTGTCAACTATACTTCAATTAATAAACAAAAATCCAGAGCCTGCATCCCTTTTCCGCAGTCCAGAGTGGCCGAGACAGAGCGAGGCGTGAGCAGAGCGTCAGGGAGCATCGTGGGGCGCATGTCTGGGACAAGGGGTGAGGGGCCACCACCCCTGCAGCCCGGGCCGGGGTGAGCAGGTGCCCCTCCGCGTCTGGGGGGCTTCAGGAAAGGGACGTGGCCCCACAGCTGTGCTTCTCTCAGAAGAGCCGGGAGGCTCTGAGCCTCTGTTGGGGGTGGCGCCGGCCACGGTGTGCAGACCAGGGGCCCACGCTTACGGGGTGCTGGACCGATTGTCGGGGGGCTCTGGCAGGCGCGGAGGCTCCTCGGGCTCCGGGGTGTGTGGCTGTGCCGTGGGGGACACGGACTCCCGCACGCCTGCGGAGACAGGAGGCTGCACTGAACCCGTAGGCCCGCCTCCCTGCAGACCCCACCCCCTCCAGGGGACCCCCCAGTACGGAACTACAGGCACGGCTGCTAGAGCATCACAGTGGGAGGAGGAGACACGGGGGTCCCCACGACCCCTCCTTGACCTCCAGGGCTTAAACGAAGTTGCCCCCCGGACCGCCGTGGGTGCAGACCCCAAAGAACCAAACACAGGGCTTCCAACCAAAACTCGTCTGTGAATGTGCCCAGCAGCCAAAACGTGGAGACGCCCCAGGTGTCCACCAGCACGAGTGGACAGGTAAGATCGCTGGCCACAGCGGGTGGGCCGTGGGTGGCCTCGGGAACAGGGTGCTCAGTGAGAGAAGCCGGACCCAAAAGGCCACTCGGGTGCAATTCCGTTGGCGCGAGCAGCCCACACCGTGGAGACGAACAGAAAAGAGGTCAGTGGCTGCTCGGTGGGGGGGGAGGGGGTGGTGAGGAATGTTCTGGAACTAGGTGAAGTGGCAGATGGGCAACACTGTGAACGGGGTAAATGCCACTGACCTGGATGCTCCGAGTGGTTAATGTGGTACATTTTACTCTAGCAGGAAAAGCCCAGAGGCATCAGAGGTCAGTGGGCGAGGGGAGCGGGAGCGGGGGAGGGGCTGCCATGCTTAGGAAGGGGAGGCAGGGTCTGGCCGCCGTGCGGAGCAGACGGGTTGGGGCAGGAGACCCGAGCCACACGCGGGGCTGGGACCACTGCCTCTGGCCCAGGCCCATGCCCGATGCGGGATGGGGCCTCCTTCTGCGCTGGTTCCTGATGTGTCCCCAGCAGAGCAGGTCCCTGAGCAGGGCTCTGGGTCCAGTCCTGGCTCTGTTGGCCACCACGGGCCATCCTGCCTCAGTTCTCCCACCTCTAAGTGGGGCCGGCTGGCCCTCGGTCACAGGTGTAAAGACCGGGTGCCACCAGGCACACACGTGGTTCGCACAAGGCCAGGGGCACCAGCCATGCCCGCGGTCACTGCCTGAAGCTCTGTGGGCGCCGGCCTGGGATCTTGCCCGGGGCTCGGAGGCTCTGGGGCGAGCTCTTACAAGGGCTGCAGGCCCCACATCCAGGGACCCCGGCGACAGACCCCGTTTACTCATCCCACACGCGTGAGGGAGCAGCTAAGGCGTGCCACGCAGGGTCTACATGCTGAGCTCACGAAGACGAACAAGACGGAAAAACCCTCCTCCCGGGGGGTTCTGTGCGCTGGGGGTCCCCCACCTTTCTGTCCCCATTCCTGGGGAGCCTGTGGCTGACTCTGAGGGGAGGACTCACCGTACAGCTGCCAGATCCGCACCCTGTCCTCATAGGAGAGCCTGTAATGCAGAGGGTCGCCGACCGGGCCCTGGTAGTAGGGCTGCATGATGGAGCTCGTGGCCGCCACATGGCTCAGCCCGATGGCGTGGCCAAACTCGTGGACAGCCACCGCAAACAGGTCCATATCGTGGGCATCTGGGAACCACAGCGAGCAGTGGATCAGGGGAGGGACTTCCGGACCGGCCACAGGATGGAGCGAGCTCGTGCACAGGGGCGGGGGCACCCGTGGGGAGGGGGTGTGATGTGAGCGGTACCGACCCGATTCCTGCCGAGGCCCTCCTGGGGTCTACAAGGGCTTCTCGGGCCTGAGTCCCACCATGGCAAAGGGCCCAGAGGCTCTGCGGGGTCACTGCTGGTTCCTCAGGCTGGGACGGGCTCCACTCCCGGGGCTGGAGCATGGACTGAACCCACAGTGGCCCCCATCTGTGCCCTGCGCCCCTCGGCCCACCTGCAGCCTGGGGGCCTGTGCCTTCCCAGACCAGTGGGGCTCAGCGAGCAAGGGGGCGAAGGTGTGAAGGCCTGCAGAGGCCTTGCAAGCTTCCACTGCCTCTTGGAAGCTGGGACCAGGGTGAGGACGAGCCCGGCTCAGCACGTTGAGGGGAGACACCTTGAGCCGTGTGAGCCCGCATCCCAGGCCTGTGAGCCCAAGATCCGCGGTGCAGGCGCCCCTGCCGGAGACGGCGGGGTGAGGCTGGGCTCCACGGGCGGGACAGACGCACAGCGCTCGAGGCCATGGGGGCTATTCACCCCGCAGGCCTGAAGTGGCCCCTAGAAGCCAGGGGGTCCCTGGGACTCAGCCTCAGCCCGACGCACCTGACGAGCGGAAGGCCCAGGACTCGTCGTCATCGAAGTGGGCGTCCCCTGCGGTGTGGTGGTCGCCGGGGAAGAAGGCATGGGCCACCGTGCCGCCGGGGCCATCGAAGGGGTAGGCGTCGTCGTGGTCAGCCGTGGAGAAGTCGATCTGGATGTCCGCAGTGCTGCCCGCCACCTCGTGGAAGTTGAGGGGCGTGATGTCGCTCCAGACTTTGAGGGCATAGTGCATGAGCGCACGCACCGTGTCGCGGCCGAGGGGCGAGTCCCGCGGGAATGTGCGGACCCTAGGTGGTGGGGTCAGAGCCCGGGGTCTGCCCACCAGGCGCAGGCCCTGCCCCCACCCCAGCCCCCACCCGGGGGGCTCCCGGGCACATCCCTCCCCAGGGTTGCCCATCCAGGCCTTATTGGGAAACGGGGTTTTGCGGATGCAGTTAGGATTTGAGATGAGGCCTCCCGGATAGGGTGAGGTGTCCTCAGAGGACACAGCAGGGGACGCGGGGACGGGGAGAGGGCCACGCGAGGGCGGCAGACGCGGGGACTGTGGCAGTGGGTTGGAGGCGGCCAGCAGCGCCCGGAGCAGGGAGGCGGAGGACGGATTCCCCCCACCCGCCCGCCCCACGGAGCCCCAGAAGGAGCCAGCCCTGCGGGCCCTGAACCTCGGGAACTGAGGACACAGTCCCGGTCCCGCGAAGCTCGGCTCGGGGGCGCTTGTTTGGGCAGCCCCCAGGCACTGAGACCCAGAGAGGCAGGCAGGTGCAGCCCACCCACCTCCAGGACAAGCTCCTCCTGTTCCACGTGGTGGGAGCTGGAGCCTGGCGTCTCCTTCGTGCCGGGGCTGCAGCTGGGAGGTCCGGGAGGGAACACCGAGGGGTCTTCATCAGCGCCAGGGTGGCCTCGTCTGCAGGGGTGGCCGGGGGTCAGGTCCCCTGGGGCTGGCAGCAGTCTCAGGCCCTATTCCCCAGTCCCTGCCCCGGGGCTCCAGCGTGCCAGGCCTCACGGCCAGGGGGACGTCCACGGCCAGGCAGGGGTCATGCGAAGCATTTACTGACTTCGGCAGCACACACGCCTGACCAGCTCTGCTGGGACACGGATGTGTACCCCTCTTCCGGGGCCTGGGCACAGATGCGCTCCATCAGCCCACGGGAGGGTCTCTCCAAGCCTGGGATTTGTTGCCAATATGTAAAACCCGGGGTGCTCCCACAAACACCCCAGATTTCTGGCTTCCCGTGGAAAGCTGCAAGTTTGGGCCGCACAGATCTGCCACTTCCGGGGACAAGAATCAACTGGGACCATGGGTGCGCAGATCCCACCCCGACAGCGGCCCCCTTGGCCCCCATGGCGCAAGTGCGTGAGACCCTGCTGGGCGGGGTGCAGATGGGTCTGGGCGCAGCTGGTGCACGGTCCCCCCACAACATGCCCGCATCTGGGGGTGGTGAGCGTGCTGATGGGATCCCATGTCCCCAGGGAGTGGGCCCAGCCCTAAGCCCACCCCCCACGGGCAGGCTGGAGAGGGCGAAGGGCCCCAAAGGGTGGCGGGGCGGGGTGGGGGTGCAGTTAGGGGAAACCCCATCTCCTGCCACCGCTGGAGGACTGACCCAGGATGCCGGTGGCCTCCAGCCCTCCGAACCGCTGCATGGCCACAATGGCCTTCGTCAACTCCTCCCGTATCTGCAGCTGCCCTGTTGTGGGGTCTGCAGGGGGCAGGTAGCCGAACTTGCTCAGCCACGCCTGAGAGCAGAGAGCAGAGTGAGGCGAGGAGGTGGCGGGCTCAGCCCCACAAGAAGAGCTGCCTGCCCTTGAGGTGAGGAGCAGGCCTCTTCTGCCCTGATCACCACCGGCCCCAGCCCCCCATTAGCCCACAGGGCACCTCGGGCCCCCTCTTTATAGACAGATTCTGGAGAACCGTCTTAATAAACCTGATGCCCCTTAGAAGGGGTGAGCTTAAGCAGCGCCCTTCTCCTGCGCCAGGACACGCCCAGGGCACACTTGAGAAGGTGAAAATATAAAAAGGTTATTACACCTGAATTTGGCAAGTGCCAAATTCAGGCCTGGAGCCACCTTGGGAAGCAGCAACCTAGGACCTAAGGTCTGAAACCCACACTGAGAGGGCAGTAGTCTCAGACTCCGGTTTTAGGAATCCGCTCACGAGCTGCCGGGACTCTGAAGCCAGGCTGCCTGGGGGCAAATCCCACTGGGCCACCTCCTTGCTGGGCACCTGGGACAAGTCCCTCAAGCCCTCTGGGTGGTCTCCTTGCCTGTGGGTGTGAGGACATCGTGAGTTACAACACGGAAACGCTCAGTGCCTGACGCAGGCGCTCGGTATACAAAGTGTACGTGGTGTTGTCAGGGGACAGGTCTGCCGAAAATGCCCTGGCACTGGGGTCCCGAGCCAAACAGGAAGCCGGAATGGCAGGTGACCCTTCCCCATGGGCACAGAGCCCCCTTCCCAAGTCCCAGCATCTTTACCCCCGTGGGGGGCCCGAGGAGAGAGGGAGGCGCTGCCGCCATTCTTTGGGGGGAGTCTCCGCTTCAACTACCAAATGGTGTCACGCCCACGTCCTGGCCGGTGGACAGCGGTGGGCTCCCCAGTGGGGGAGGACCCGCAGGTGGGTGGGGGGCAAGGTTGCAGGAATTCCCTGAGACCCTCCGCTCCCAGGCCTGGCTCCAAGATAGGCAGCAACCTGCGGGCCTATTTGTTTTCTGGTGGACACTGAAGAAACTCTCGTTTATGCTGCCTGCAGGGTCCCCGGAAGCTTCTGAGTTTGCGGACCCTGCCAGTAGGACCCCTGCCCAGAGGCTCTGCCCCCACAGGGGCCCAGCAGGTGCTCAGTGGGAGAGAGTCCACCCTCCCGGAATTCTCAGGAGCTTCAACTGACCAGGAGGAGCCACCTCCATGATTTGCATACAATTTGCATACACCTGCAGAGAACCAGCTAGATCCCTGTCTTTCCAGGAAACATGGAGTCTTTCCTGGGGTTTCTCTGTTCCTTTAACCCCCACCCCTCAAACCCTTACTGGCCCAGAACCACCAGTCCTGACAGAAGACCCCCCGAGAGAGTGTGCGGACCTAGGGCCCTTGGAGGTTGTCGGACAGGACTGGGTAGCAGTGGAAGTAACTTGGTCCTCGATGGACAGCAATCAGGAGACCCTTCCAAATGGACACTCCTGATTAGAGGGGCCTGAGGAGTGACGCCCTGTGCTCAGACGAGGCGGGCATCGGCTGGGACAGGCCCACTTCCCCACCCCGGACTGTGCCCTCCTCAGAGTTAAGATCCTTGCTGTCCCTGGGCACCCCTCTTCCTTTGGGAGGACCTCCCTTCACATCACTTGGGACACGTTAAAGTGTATCTATCTCAGGCACCGAGAGGGGACATGTCCCGGCTAGTACCCGGCTAGGCCCTGGAGATGCTCAAGCACAAAACACGTACATTTGAGGCTACACATGTTTTGGGGAAAAGTTTTACAAAGTTTTGATGTTGCCGTTTGCTTTCTGAATGTCCACACACACACACACACATTTCAGACGAGATCGGGCGCGTTCAGGGTGGTATGGCCGTAGACCACACACACACTTCAAAGCCCTGTTGCTCAGCAGCACAAGGCTGCCTCTTCCAGGATGCCCTCAGGAGTCTCCTGACAAACAGGATGCCAGGCGTGGGAGCCACCCCCTCCTCACCAGGGAAGGGGCCAGCCAAGCGGGTGCACCCCCC
>NC_058416.1:91247748-91302770 GCF_002201575.2 Neomonachus schauinslandi | reverse complement strand
CCCCCCCCCCCCCCCCCCCGCAGTCTGGCCTGCAGGCTGAGGTAACAGCTGGGTCTCTGCACTGAGCAGGCCTGTGCTCCACCCCTCACAGGGCCCTCTGGGGTTCACGGGGGAGCCCTGGCCCCCCAACCCGGAGACCCTCGCGTTCTGGGCTTTGGAGAAGCCAAGAGCACTCCTGGCGGTTTTGCAATGCTTGCCACACTGCAGAGCAGGCTTTAGCCTCGGGTCTGAGCGGCCGCAGGGGTTAGCCGGCAGAAGGGAGGGGCAGCTGAGTGCAGGCACGGCCCTGGGACCCGCACTGCAGCCCCCAAGGTCAGTGGCCACTCCCACCTGCCCGGACCCTGCCTGAGATAGGGCTGCATCTGCGGGGCTGGCCAGGGGGTCCCCACCCGCAGGCAAGGGCTGGGGGTGCAGGGGTCTGTGTCCTCAATCACACTTCCCACCTACCCCCAATGTGGACTCCTCCCAATGACATTAGCATCGCAAAGCAGGCCCCTCTCAAGCCCCCGCTTCTCCTCCCCAGGGCCCCTGGGGGCCCCTGCAGTCCTGGGGGGTGGGAGCACCCCACCAGCTGGCCAGGGGAAAATCCTAAGGGGGGCCTGGCAACAGGACAAGCCCTGGCGGGTGTGGGGGCTGCTGACGGCCGCTGGCTCTCCGGTGGCCTCGGGGAGGCACTGGGCCCACAAGCCCGAGGGGCCCCGCCCAGGCCTGTCTTCGGTGGAGGAACAAGTGCCTGGAACCCGAAGGCCCCATCCCCGCGGGGAAGGCACAGTGGCCGCCGGCAGAGGGAGGGAGGGGCCCTCGGGGAGGGGGCGGCTAAGAAGACTGCTCTCCCCGCTTGCCAGCTCATCTCCATCTCGGGAGGACCCCGGCAAATTCCCAAATGGCCCGGCTTCCTTTTTTTTCCCGGGGCCGCACTACATTCTGAAGCTGTCGAGGAGACTAATGGGTGCGAGCGGCGGGGGCGCTAAGCCGGGGACGCGGCAGGCGAGCGCCCCACCGCTCCTCCGGGCGGGGGCGGGGGTGGGGGGCGCAGCCCGGGCCAGACGCTGCCCCGCCTCCTCCTCGGGGGCGCCCGCCGCAGGAAGCCCGCCCCCGGGGGTCCCCGCCCCCCCAATCGCTACAGAGCCCCCGGGGCGCACACCCAGGCCGGCCCCTCCCTGCGCGCCAATCCCGCCCTCCCTGCGCCGTCGTCATGGCGACCGCGTCTCCAGGGCAACCAGGCTGCAGCAGCGGAGGTGAACCTTCCAGAAGGCCGTGGGGAGGGGAGGGGAGGGGAGGGGAGGGGAGGAGAGAAGCAGGGGCGGCCCAACCCCGCAGCCGCCGCCCCGCCGAGGAGGATCCCCAACAGCCGAGGAGATGAGCTCTGCCTCCTTCCAGCGACCCCTGAGCTGGGCCATTACCGCAGAGGGGGAAGCTGAGGCCGGGACATGGTGCCCGGTGCCAGGCGCTGGCAGGACGCAGTGCAGCGCATCCGGCGGGCCTTTCCCGGCTCGCCCACGAGGCCTCAGGTCTTACCCTGTGTGCTCAACACAGTTTGTTACACCGCCCACAGGTCTAACTCCCCTCCCTACTCTAATTAGAGTCACAGGGAAGCGCAGCCCCGGCCCCACGGCAGCCCCAGGAGGTGGGGGGGCCCCAGCAGGTGGGCACGGGGAAACTACAACCCCAGCCCAATGGAGGGATGGCACGGGGCTGCACTGTTCTGTGCTTCACCAAGCTGGCAAACGAGAAGTGCTTACTGTGTGCAGGGTCTCATGTGGTCCTCTAGGCTGCCCCACCACGTGGCCGCTGCCGTCCCCACTGACAGGTGGCAAGTGGTGACCAGGAGACACACAATCTCCTGGAGCTGGCGGGGCCACCGTGTGCCTGGGACTGGCCCTGGCCTGGGTGTCTGCAGTTCTGCCAGGGACCGTGGCCGTGGATGGCTGACCCGTGGGCCCTTCCCCTGCACGACCCACCTCTAGCTGGAACCCCAGCCTCGTGGGGGGCGGCATGGAGAGCAGGTGTCTTTAGCATTAGCCCCTCTGCACAGATGAGGGAACCCAGGCTCAGAGGCTGCCGTGGGGCCGTGTGCAGACAGCCACCCCCCAGCCACGGCGATGTGGCTCGGGAGACGTGGAGCGGGCAGGCAGTGGCTTCAGAGCAGTCCTGAGGACCCGAACACTCACAGTGAGGAGAGCAGAGCCCGGCCGTACCCACGCGGTGCTGGCTCACTGCTCGCCCTGTGTGCCTTCACTCAGAGGGCAGGGTGACCACCACCTCCACTCACTGCCCAGGAGACTGAGGCCCCCAGACGTGTGACCGGAGTCAGTGGCGGGGCCGTGGTCTGGTGGCAGTCCCTGTCCAGCTTGCTCTGCCATGGGGGCCGCTGAAGACCCCGAAGGGAAATGAGCTGGGCGTCCTCAGAGCAGGACCCCCGTGCTCGTCTTCCTCTGGGAGCTGACAGCGGGCGGCTGCCGGGGGCCCCAAGCCCCAGTGTTGGCCCCAGTGTCTTCCCCGGGGAGGGGGGGAACGCTCCTAGATCCCCCCTGGACAGCCTGCTGTTCCCTGTCCATCCAACTGACACTCCCAGGCTGAGCGCTCGCTGTACCGGGCACCCTGGGGCAGCGGGGGCCTGGGAGAGCCTGCCCTGCACGCAGGGCTCCCGGTGCGGACAGCGTCCTGGGGAAGAACAGCAATGAGCACGTGAACACAGCAAGTGACACCAGACCGTGTCTGGTCTGGTGTCATGCATGACTGTCGTTACCAGAAGTGACCCAACAGCCAACAATTACCAAGTACTCTTCCGTTCGCTAACCCACTTAATGCTCTCAGCACCCCCAGGGCAGAGCTACATGAGGCCGGGGTGCACGGTCTGTGGTGTTCAATCCGTGCTTGGCACACGGTAGACACCAAGTGAGCACCTGCTAAATTAATCCTATGAGGAGGGCACGATTATCCCCATTTTACAGATGGGGACACAGAGGCCTAGAGAGATTAGGACATGTACCCACAGTCACGTAGCCAGCATGGGGCAGGGCTGGGGAGCCTGGGGTGTCTGGCTTCAGAGCCTATTCCTGTAACCTCTGTGCTATGAGGAGACGTGAGTGACAGGGTGCAGGGACTAATTAAATGGTGGCCAGGGAAGATGTCCTTGGGGGGGGTGACAGTAGGTTGAGACCGGAAAGATGAGGAGCTGGTCAGGTGACAAGCCGTACGAAAGTTCATGGAGGTGGGCATGGCAGATGCAAAGGCCCTGGGGCAGGAAGCAGCCTGGCAAGTTCTATAGAGAAAGGAGTTCCACGGAGTACAGGAGGAAGGCATTCAGAAGCCAGCCGCCTGTAAGGAGTGGGACCTGATTCTGTGAGAGTGGGGAAGCTGGGCTTCTGCCCTGTCCCTCCCGAGAGATGGACAATGCTCGGGAGACCCGACAGGCTCTCAGCTTATGTGGGGCAGATGCATCACCCTCCGTGAGCCAAGCACAGACCCTACACCCAGAGCATCTCACTAGAAACTCAGATCACCACCGACAGGCAAAAAGCACACACCCTTGGAAGGCACTGCGTCAGCTCCCCTGCCAAACCCCAAATCCTGTACAGCCTTCTCTCCATTCCTCCCTCCCCCTGGGAACACGCAGACAGCTTACTCCCTGCCAGACACTTCAGAGGCCTCACCTGAACGTCCCAGCAGCCCTGTTTTACAAACGGGAGCCTGGGGCCCGCAGGCTGGGTCTGGACCCCCATCTGTGTCAAGGGCCCCCGTGAGAGCAAACGCATCCTAAGCCCCCAGGCCAGCCGGTCCACACTCCCAGGGCTCAGACCACAGACATCCAGCACAGCCCTGCCCACACCACACCGGCTCGCAGGACAAAAGCCCCACAGAGACTTCTTTCAGACCGGCCGGCAGCCCCAAAGGCAGTGGGTGCTCCACCACAAGGACTGAGCGCTGACAGCGTGCCTCAAGGTGGGGGCCTCAGGAGGGTTGGGGGGGTGTCTTAGGTCCTTCACATTTAAATTCAACCTCCCACAGAGGTGCAGGGAGGGGACCCCAGCAGCCTTCCCTCTCCAAGGCTCAGGACAAAAGCACGCACGCCCAGGTTCACCATTCCCGCTCATTCTGTCCTAGCAGAGGGCATGCAGTCTGGCCCTGGCCTGGGTGTCTGCAGCTTCGAGGTGCGAGGGACAGTCCTGGCCCCAAGCCAGGTCTGTGACCTCAGGCCCGAGGGCACGCAGGGCCCACAGGCTCCCCTGGGTGCTGGCACTGAGGAGCAGGGACCCAGGGGCCACTGGCTGAGGGTGACTGTCACCCTTGCTGCGACCTGCCCCTGGCCCAGGAGGGGGACGCGGGGCTCACGCTCGCTCAGAGTGAGGGCCTGGCTCGCACCCACCCTTGCCACCATCCGGCCTTGTCCTGCCCATCCCCGCGGGGCCTCCTGGGTCTTTGGAGGGCCTTGCTCATTCCCGGCCATCCTCAGCCACACACCAGTCACCTCTCTGGGTGTCAAAGATCACACGATCCGCCAAGATGCCGCGTGGTTCGGGGCCACGAGCACTTTGTTGCTGGAAGCAGAAACCCGAGCAGAAACTCGAGGGGCCGAGCTGGCAGGTCTGCTAACACGCACCGCATCCCATTCACGCCCGCCACCAGGCCCCCCTGCTCCCGGGCCTGGGTCCCAGGTGCTCCTGGCCCTGCTGCTG
The DNA here is from genome assembly GCF_002201575.2 of Neomonachus schauinslandi. Lineage (NCBI taxonomy): Eukaryota > Metazoa > Chordata > Mammalia > Carnivora > Phocidae > Neomonachus > Neomonachus schauinslandi. The sequence goes on along the minus strand of NC_058416.1, from coordinate 91,298,091 downwards.
GCTTAGCAAAATATTAGCAACAGCCCGCTCGTCCGTGCCCAGGGCTGGCTGGAGGATGTGACGTCCATGCAAAGAAGCGAGCTGGGATGGGCACCAAGCACCAGGCAGACCCAGACGCTCCAGTACGGACCGTTCTCCAGGACAGGACTTCCAAGGGAAAACAGCAGGCAGCAGGCCTCGTCCCCAGAGATAAGGGGCCCAGGTCCCCATGTCCTTTGGAGTGCCCAGACGACCTCCAGAGGGATTCTCAGGAAGCGAGGGGAGGGCAGGGAAGATGGGATTTCTCCCGCAGGCCCTTCCCTATGGCCTGAATAGCTCGCTACGGTTATTACCTACCCAGAAATAAAATGATGAAAAGCTCAGGGCTGAGCGGCCGACAGCCCCAGGAGGGCACAGCGCACTCTTTTGTCCTGCTCCACACGGCCTGAAAGCCCACCGGCAGTTGGGCGCAGCAGGACTCAATCCAGCGCTTTGTCCTCTCACTAAAGCTGGGGGTGGGCTGGGCCGGGCCAGCCTCTCTGGGGACCAGCCAGAGCTCCAGACCCGCTGGGCTCAACTCTGGCAGAAGCTGGGTCACACTGACAAAGGGGCCCTTCTCCTCCCTGGCAGCCCCAGATCTGAATATGCAGAGTCAGTGGGCCCCAGGGGCGGGTGGCAGTCTACAGACGGGGTGGGAAGGAACCCCCTCCTCCCCATAAATCCTGTTTCCAAGACTTCCTGCACCTCTGGGTCTGGGGCTCTGAGGTGTCATTCCCCAGAAGGCCACCAGAGACCGCCCTCCGCCCACAAACGTGGGCACGAGTCAGGAAGGCTTGGCCACACCAGGAGGGACCTCCTGGCCTTCCCTGGGTGGGGGCTTCTAGGGTCAGGGGCAGAACCCTTCGCTACTCCCCCACGGGGCCAGATGCCAGGGCCCTGCTGTCTCTGGGGCTCCAGGCTGAGGAGCCACATCCCCCCCCCCCCCCAGTGCATCCCACAGAGTTGGGCCCATGACTGCCCGCCACGCGCCAGGAGGCTCTGGGGAGCCCGGGAGGGAGAAGAGGCAGTGCCCTGGCCCTCGCTGGGAGGAGTGTGCCCAGCCTGCTGTCTCTGGGCAGGCAGAGAAAAACTTGAGAACTGGGCCAGGTCTGACAAGCGAACTGGGCCGGGACCAGCATCCCCTGACTGCACCTTAGGATTCTCCTTAGCCTCGGGAGCTGGGCCTCTCTGAGCGAGAGAGTGGACCCCGAGACCCGCTGCCCCCCAGATCATGTGCCCCAGGAGCGGGTCCAGGAAGCCCCCAGCTCCAAAGGAGCCCGGAGGGGGTGAACTGAGGCACCCCAATTTCAGGGGCAGTTCGGCTGGGAGGAAGCCCAGTGTGGGGCCCCTCAGGCGTTGGGATGCCGTCAGCGGGGACCGTGGCTGCGCCCTCCCAGATGGCTTCGAGGGCTGGGCCAGCTGGGCGGGGGTGGTCCCAGCCTGCTTCTCAGCCAGAACCTGTGGCGGAGTCCTGCCAAGTCTGTGGAGCTGCGGATGCCGCCCAACTGCCCCCATCCGAGTACCTCCGCCTGCCTGAACTCCGCCTGCAGCCTCCAAGTGCCAACGGCGCTGGGAGAGGGGTCCCGCCAGCACCGCTGCCGGCCGGGGGCCGTGTGCGGGGGTGGGGAGGCCGCGGCCCCCGGCCCGCATCCCCGCGTCTCGGGGAGTGAGGGCAGCGGCAGGGGCGGAAGCCCCAGAAGATCGTTCCAATCCAACGGCCCCTCGCGCCCTCGCCTGGCCTCTCGAACCTGGGGGTGGCGACCCATAAAGTCTGATCTCAACCCTCCAGGTCCAGGGGAGTCTGAATGGGGGAGGGGCGCGGGACGAGGCCATTGCCGCCGCTCCCAGGACGGTTCCCAAAACAGGGGGACAGCTGGTGTTACGGGAGGGGGCGCTGGGGACGGCGGTGGGGCTGCATCAGAGCCTGGGAATGGAAGGGGGACCCCATCCAGCTCAGGGCCAAGCGGGAGGCAGAGCAAGGCTGGCCGCCCTGGCGGCGGAAGGGGCCGGGGAATAGGGCCAAGATTCATGCCCAGCGGGGGGCAGGGGGCCGGTTCTCTTGCTCCCCAACACCCTACACGGAGCAAACTCGAGAGCCACCGGCTTTCCGGGGCGCCCACACTCCGCAGCCCCAACCTTTCCTGGGTGGTGGGGCGCGCCCCTCCCCCCCGCCACTCCCACTGGGAACGCACGCGGGGCGCACTGCCCCCGGCGGCTGCAACGGCTGTCCCACTCGCCTGGGGTCCCCCTTCGGGGCCGCTCCAAGCCGCGGACAAGGGCTCCGTCCAGGCAGCCCCAACCTCCGCTGCCTCCCGCGGCTGCCGCGCGCGGGGAGCGCGGAGCGCAAGGAGCCGGGAAGGCACGCGGCGCCTCTTTCCCAGGCCCGGGTGCGCGCACGTCAGCCGCTCAGCCTGCGCCCCGGCCTCAGCTTTCCGCCTAGGAAATGGGTCCAAGGCTCCCCGAGCTCCCGCAGGCGCCGAGCGGTGGGACGGCGTCCTCTCCGCCCGCGGGACCCCGTATGCCGGCCGCGCACTCACCACTCCCAAGCTGAGGTCCTCCGCGCGGGGTGCGGGCGCGCCCCAGCTCCCGCGGGCCGCCAGCGCGAGCAGCAGCAACGGCAGCTGCGGGAGCCGGGGCCAGGGGGCCGGCGGTCCGGGAGCGGGGGCGACGCTGCGCCCCATCCCGCTCGCGGGGCCGTCGGCGCGGCACTGCAGGTCTCCGCGTTCCCGCGCCCCGCTCCGCCCGGCTTCCCGCGCCCCTGCGTCGGGCTCCCCACGCCGCTGCGCCCGGCTCCGCCGCTCTGCGCCCCTGCACCCCCACGCCCGTGCGCCCCGCTCTGCTGCGCGCCGCTTCCCGGCCCGCCCGAGCCCCGCGCGCCGCCTCCTATCGGTGGGGCGGGGAATGCTAATGTATGCTAATGACCGCCGGCAGCGCTCGCTCCGCCCACTGTCTTAAAGGCCCCGCGTCCCGCGCGGGTGCTCGTACCCCACCCGTGCCCCACGCCTCGCGCGTGCACCGGGGCCTGGGGCTGCGGCTGTCGGAAGGCCGGCGATTTCCGAGTGTCCCGAGACGGTCTCGAGACGGCGGGCGGTGCGCGGACGGGGCGCCCCCCGGGGGTTGACCCGGCCCCCCGCCCGCCCGCGCGCTCCGCGGACCCGGACCCAGAGCCCGGATTCGCGGTCACGGTTGGGCACCCCAAGCGGCAGTTGCAGCGCGCCCGGTGGACGCCTGGTGGAGCCCTTGATCCGCGAAAGAAGGGGGTGGCTGCGGAGAGGGGGGGGGGGGGGGGGGGGGTGAGCGTGGGGGCGGGCGGGGCGCTGTGGGTGCGCGCGTCCCCTGGGGTCTGGGCTGGGGAGGAGGATGTGAATGCTGACGTCTGTCGGAGGTCAGTGTGCGCGGGGCACATGTCCAGCCTGCCCCTTTATCAATCTCGGCTTCTCACAGCATCTCGTGAGATGGGAACGATTATTCCCATTTTTCCAACAAGGAAACTGAGGTCCAGAGAAATTAAGTAACTTGCGGGGTGAGGGGGCTGCGAGATTCAGATACAAACGCCCCCACACCTGAGTGAGATTTCTCATCCTGCTGGTCTACAACTGCTTCCCAGCCATCGCCCCTTCACCCTCTGGTCCTAGCTGGTGCTGTGGCCCCGGTCTCCAGACAGGGAAACTGAGGCCCAGGCACTTCCGCTGGATCCACGTCACCCAGTCTGGGGGGAGTGGCGAGGGCTGGCTTCCAGGCAGAGCCCCCCCTTCACCATCCTTCCCTGATACTCTTAGAGCCTCGGCGGCCCCTTTGGAGCAAGGAGATTCCGCACCTGCTGCACAATAGCTCTGTATTGACCGACTGCGATTCTGAGTAGTGAGGCACCGGGCACACAGTGACCCTTCACAGGCACATCCCCAAATTTTGCTCATGTGCATCGGGACAACCTGATTGCCAGTGAGGGAAACCAGCTCAAACTGGTCCTAGTCAAGGAAAGGAAATTTAGGGGCTTGTGAGGCTGGGACACCCCAGAGTGCACTGATGTCAGGCGAGGCTGGGTCGGGTTGTACAAGGACTGGATCAGAATTCAGTTCCTCCCTCCATTTATGCGTTGGCTTCATCCTTGGGCAAGATTTCTCCAAATGGCAGCCAAGATGGTGCAGGGCAGCTTCAGCCAACATCCTTGTCTTGTAGCAAGCAGAGCCACACACAGACCCGCAAGCCACAGACCCAGGGCCGTCTTTCTTTCTTTTTTTTTTTAAAGATTTTATTTATTTATTTGAGACAGAGAGAATGAGAGGGAGAGAGCACATGAGAGGGGGGAGGGTCAGAGGGAGAAGCAGGCTCCCCGCCGAGCAGGGAGCCCGATGCGGGACTCGATCCCGGGACTCCAGGATCACGATCTGAGCCGAAGGCAGTCGCTTAACCAACTGAGCCACCCAGGCGCCCAGCTTGGTGCCTTTTTAAAAAGATTTTATTTATTTATTTGAGAGAGAGAGAATGAGAGACAGAGAGCACGAGAGGGAAGAGGGCAGAGGGAGAAGCAGACCCCCTGCTGAGCAGGGAGCCCGATTCGGGACTCGATCCCGGGACTCCAGGATCATGACCTGAGCCGAAGGCAGTCGCCTAACCAACTGAGCCACCCAGGTGCCCCAGGGCCGTCTTTCATCGGATGATGTGGATTATGTGTTTGTCCCTGAGCCAACCCTGTGGCCAAGGGATGGAAATGAGCTGACCTGCCTGCGTAGACCATGGGAAGGAGGGGGTTTTCTAAAGGAAACTGGAGGTGCTGAAGTCAGAGTAAGGGAGATGGATGGCAGGCAGGGCCGGATCAAGGAGCTCAGAAGAGAGGCCAGAGCAGTCCACCCCTGTGTCAGAGTTCTTCCTGCATTTGAGGGTTTGGAGCAGGATTCTGTGGGGGGACTCATTCCAGATGGTGGTGAAGAGAGAGACAGCTGTGACAGTGGCCTCAGGTGCACAAACATAAGCGTGGACCTCAGGTGGGTCCAGACAGTGGCTGGAGACCACGGCGAGCACCTAGGATGCTGGGCTAGGACATACTTGGGGGGAGGCATGCCCTTCATGCCGGGGGCCACTACACACCAGCTGCTGCTTTCTCTCTGAGCCTGCCACTGAATTCTGGTGTTTGAACGTGGACAGAATCCAAGCACCGATGAGAGGCCACTTTTCACCATCAGATGGGCGATGTTGGAAAAGTGATACATCATCATGTGCCCAGGGTGTGGGAAGTGGGGGCTTTGGTGCCACGGGGTGGGGGTGGGGTGCCAGCTGGTACAGACTTACTGGAAGGCCAGCAGGGAACAGCTATTAAAATTTTAAAAGTACATTTTCTATGGCTAGCGTTCTTGGTGTCTGCCCTAGAAAAACACTCCCATCTTTGCACAAGAAGGTGAAGGCAGGATGCACTAGTTTACCGTCAGAAGCTGCCTACATGTGCATGCAGGGCTGACCCACTAAAGCAGGGCCACGTGTCCGGTCAGTTGTGCGGGCTGTGGCCCAGGACGTGGGTGAGGGCGCTGCCCTCGGAGTTGTGATTCCTGGGGCGGGGGTGCGTCCCACTAGAGAGACAGCTGTCTCTTCTGAGACCCAGGAGGTGCCCTGGACAGACACACCCAGAAGACAGAACACTACCTGGAAGTTAGAAAGAAAGGACTAGATCTGGGGGCACCAGGGGGACCGCTCATACACCTTGTTGAGTGAAAAAAACAAATTGTGGGAAAAGAAATCAGAAAACCCCCACAAAACAACAAACATGTCTAACTATATCATTCTTCTGAGCCCTTGATCCAGCCTTGCCTGCATCCATCTCCCTTTCTCTGGCGTCAGCACCTCCAACTTCCTTTAGAAAGTTCCCCTTTGACCCTGTTAGCCCAGGGGTTTGGGATGCGGACCCCCACCATCTGGAGCATAGAAGCCAGGATGGGCCCATCCCTCCTTACCATCTTCCGGCCACACAACCTGCTCAGGGCCGGCCCCACGGCCCACGTCCTGCAAGGAGGGACAATCCTGAGACGGTGGCTTGGGCTTGCTGAGCTGGATGGCCGGGGGCTGCAGCTTTCCTGGGCTCTGTGTGTGTGTGTAAATGCAGAGGGAAAGTTCTGGAGGGAACCCACTACAGCACGTGATGAGGACTCCAGGCAGGAGGGCAGGGAGCAGCCCCAGGCCTGAGCTCATGTCCTCCCCTGGGCGCTCCGTCCTGCTGCCTGCCCCTGGCACTCTCCGTCCCAGGCCCTGCACAGCCCAGGCTCATGACTGGCACAGGAGAGATGCTCCGGGCCCTTGCACGTGATCTGCACCCTCCGGGGAAACCAGCTCTGACACCTTCCCATCCCTAGGTCCCCCGGGGCGGGGGGGTGTTCTCTGTCCCTGGGATCCTCTGCTTGGGGTCTGCTCGAGGGACCGGGCGAGGATGGGTGAGGCTGGGTGAGGATGGTGGGCACTGGGCTCTGTATGGGGGGACAAGGCCTGCTTTACTAACACTCCTACTAGGAGCAGCTATGTCTGGTTCGCTTGTGTAACTGAAAATCAATAAAAATGAGAACAAGAGAAATGTTAACTATGTGTATTGGATGCAAAAGGTTGACTTACTCAAGTAGGGTCCCTTCTCCAAGACCAGGGTTTCGAGGGGAGGTGGCGCCCTTAGACCAGGCCCCATGCCTTCACTCTAGCAGGGTGGTGGGGCTCGGGCCTGAGCCCCTGCCCTTGTGGGGCTGCCGCCCTGGGTCGGGGGGACACGAATCACGTAGGCAAAGTGTGGAACAGTGGCCCAGAAATGCCCCATCCCAGCCCCCGGAACCCGAGAGCGTGGTTCCTTTTGTGGCAAAAGGGGCTTTGCAGCTGTGATCAAGGCCAAGATCTTGGGATGGGATTGTCCTGGATGGCCTGGTGGGCACAGTGTCATCACCAGAGTCCTTACAGGAGGGAGGGGAAGGCTCAGAGCCGGGGAGCAGGTCATGTGACAAGGGAAGCCGCGGCCAGAGTGGTGCAGCCAGGAGCCCGGGGGATGCAGGCACCTCTGGAAGCTGGGAGCCCCGAGCCCCGGGGGGGGCCAGCCCTGCCCCACCTGCTTTCACACCTGCAGAGCTGACTTCAGCTGCTGGCCTCCGGAGTGAGACTGAATGTGTTTCTGCCCGTGAGTGTGTGGTCACCGTCACGGCAGCCACAGTAACTCTTACTTGTCAGACACGTGGCAACAGTACGCGGATGGCTGCTGCGGCTGGGACAGCCAGTGCCAAGGCCCTGGGGCAGCCTAGGGGGAGGGGCCGTGGGTGGAATGAGAGGGGGAGGTGATTTTAAAACATGTCCTTAAGGGGCACCTGGGGGGCTCAGTCGGTTGAGGGTGGACTCTTGATTTGGCTCCCCCTCTGCACCCCCCCCCCAACCCCACCCCCTCTCTCACAAGCCTGCAACGGCATCGTTCTCTCTCTCAAGTAAATAGATCTTTTTTTTTTTTTTAAGATTTCATTTATTTATTTGAGAGAGAAATAGCATGAGAGAGAGAGAGAGAGAGGGAACGAATGGGGGAAGGGGCAGAGGGGGAGGGAGAAGCCGGCTCCGCACAGGGCCAGACACAGGGCTCGATCCCGGGATCCCCAGGGTCATGACCTGAGCCAAAGGCAGATGCCCAACCAACTGAGCCACCACCCAGGTGCCCCAATAAATAGGTCTTAAAAAAAAAAAAAAGGAAAACATGTCCTTAAATCATGACACCCATCCCAGGGAGGTACTCCCCTCCCCTGGAGACAGAGCATGCCTTTGTGACCGCCTTCAAGAACAGCCAGGGGGCGCCTGGGTGGCTCAGTTGGTTAAGCGACTGCCTTCGGCTCCGGTCATGATCCTGGAGTCCCGGGATCGAGTCCCGAATCGGGCTCCCTGCTCAGCAGGGGGTCTGCTTCTCCCTCTGACCCTCCCCCTCTCATGCTCTCTGTCTCCCCTTCTCTCAGATAAATGGATAAAACCTTTAAAAAAAAAAAAAAAAAGAACAACCAGGCCTGGACTCATGTGATGACTTCTGAGCTGGCCGTGCTGGGTCCCTCTGCTCACTCGTGCAAGATATTTCCTGGCGAGGTGGGGGGGAGGGGGGAGCGGCGAGCGGGGAGAGGGAGGGGACGGAGATTCGCCAGGACCAGGGCAGTCCCAGCCCCCGTCCTTGCTCCCGCTGCTCAGGTACCAGCCTGTGAAAGGCCCTGTGCCACCACAGTGAGGGGGTCTTCACTGGCGTCTGCGGTTACACAACATAGAGTGCGCGCCTCACTTTCCGGAGGCGCGGGGTCCCGGTCCAGGCGCGGCTCAGGTCCCGTCCCCGGTGGCAGGCTGGCCCCGCCCCAGGCCCCCCCAGGGCTGCAGGCACCATCTTCCCGCCGCATCCTCGGGGGTCCTGCCCCGTGCGCATCTGCGTCCCACTCTGCTCTCCGCGGGGACTCAGTCCTGTGGGACGGGCCTGCCCAGGGGGCCCCGTGTCACCTGTCACCCTCCACACGCAGTCATATCCGTGGTACGGGGTCGGGGCTCCCCCCGTGTGGGTTTGGGGGACAGTCGAGCCCCGAGGGAGGGTGTGAGGTCACGGGGCAGGGTCGGCACGGAGGGCTCGGTGAGCGAAGTGGCCGTGGGAGCTGGGGTTCCCGGGTGCACTTGGACACACATCCCAGCTCCTCCCGCCCTGCCGCACCTTGGTCTGGGGCTGGTCCCCGCGCCCAGGCCATGTCCCCCAGGGGCTCCGCAGCCCTTCCCCAGGCCTCGACCCTGCCCCGTGGGTCCTCGCAGCCACCTTGCGCAGGGCCACCGAGACTTCCCCAGTTTAACAAGAACCAAAGCAGAGCTACGTCCGCACAGAGCCTGGCGCGCGAGGATCTCTGCAGCGTCCTTCCCACGGCCGCAGAGTGCAAGCCCCCTGGTGTCCGTGGGCCGGACCAGGGCATGGATGTCCAGGAGGGGGTGCACCCACAGCGGGCGGGGCCAGTGTGACGCTCGCCGCGGGCCGCAGAGTCCACCAGCACAGCAGGAACTGTCCAGAGCAGGCATGTCCGGGGATGGCGCGCGGACTGGGCACCAGGGCTGGGCGAGGTGGAATGTTCCGGAACCGGATGGTGGCGATGGATGCTGACACCACGTGGCGTGCGCTCACCCCCAGGGAAGGAGGAGTCAGGGCAGCTCCAGGCCCCAGAGCGGGTGGGGGCGCCCCCGTGTCCCCCCGCCTTGTGACCCCTGCACTGGGGACCCCGCTGTGTGACCGGCACCTTGCAGAGCTGAAAAAAGCCAAGTTTCCGTGGGCGTCGTATGGCTTCCAGAAGGAAGAAGGGCTGCCGGCAAACCAGGACATGCTGCTGTAAGGTTGACACTTTATTTCCAACTTATGGAAGGAAAACACAGATCTGCCCCATCCAATGACCACGCGGGACAGGAAGAGCCTCAGGTGAACACCGTGCTGGCGGGGAGACGGGGCCGGCGGTGTCGTCCCAGGGCCGGGGGGACGGGTCCAGGGGTGTCGTCCTGGGGCTGGGGGGACGAGTCCGGGGACATTGTCCCGGGGCCGGGGGATATGGGTCTGGGGGAGATGGGTCCAGCAGTGTCGTCCCGGGGCCAGGGGGATGGGTCCAGCGGTGTTGTCCCGGGGCCGGGTGAAGAGGTCCAGGGGTGTCATCCCGGGGCCAGGGGGACGAGTCCAGGGCCTTCGTCCTGGGGCCGGGGGATATGGGTCTGGGGGAGACGGGTCCAGGGGTGTCGTCCTGGGGTGGGGGGACGGGTCCAGGGGTGTCGTCCTAGGGCGGGGAAACAAGGCCCAAGCGACACGCTCTTCCCTAACCGGTGCCTGGAGGAGCCCAGCCGGGCCGGGAAGGCAGCAGAGTGGGGCGATTCTGTCCCTGCACCCCACTCAGCCCAGCTCCTGGGAGCTACAATGGCTACTCTGAGGTCTCGGGGTTTCCTTCCAGGGCCTCTGAAGTGCGGCAAATGGTGTCCCCCAGATTCACATCCACCCCAACCTGAGAACGTGAGCTTACTTGGAAAAAGGGCTGCTGCAGATGGAATCAGTTAAGATCTCGGGATGAGGCCGTGCTGGCTTATCTGGGGGGGCCTGAATCCGGGACTGTGTCCTGAGAAGGGACAGACGAGCAGCCGCAGGACCAGGGAGGCAGAGGTGGGGGCCACACAGTCCCTCAGGGCGCCCGGCAGGAGCCGCCGCGCGGGCCGCACGAGGACCTCAAAGCCCAGAACTGAGAGGAGGGGCTCCCGTGATCTGGGACGGCTGCCCGGGATGCGGGCATGCCTTCTGCCTGCCCCTGCAAACACCTGCCGGCCCCACACGCTGTTTATGAGGAAAGATGGTGTCGGCCGTCTACCCGGCAAGTCCTGTGAAGGCCCAGAAGGCCGTGGAGACCTGGTTTCCTGGACGATGGGGTGAACTGTTGGTTCCCAGGGGCTTGCATCCTTCGCACCTTCTTTGGGCAGCAGTGCCCGATGGCCTGTGGGGGCTGGCCTGTCCCCACTGGTTCTGTCTGCTCCCGCTCGGGGCCCCGCTGCACCACGTCCACTGAAAGCCTGGGCCAGAGCTTGAATCCTGACGGTTGGAAAAGCCCGAGAAGGGCTGCTGCTCGTGGGCTCCGTGGGCCCGCCAGCACCCGTCTGTCCCAGGGCGCTGCCACGTGCGGCCTGCAGGGCTGGGGCGGCCGGGGCTGGTGTCTGGTGCTCGGGGCCCCTCGCCGGAGGACCTGCTCCACCTTGACCCCACAGGGCTGATGATGCTGCAGGCGGGCACGGGTAGAAAGGAAGGCAATCTGAAGACACCGTGGACTTCAGTTCCTCATACACGTCAACTCTGGCCCGCAAATCGTGCCGCGCGGGCCACGCTGGGGCCAGGCCCTGACGGCAGAGCACTTTGGTACCATGGTCCTCGTTTGTATGTGGGTCTACAGCTGTTCCACAACGTTTATTGAGAAGACAACAAAGGGGATGTTCGCGTACAGACACGGAATAGCCCCAAGTCACACGGTAACCGCCGACTGAGGAAGCTGGTGGGCGACGGGCCACCTCGTGCGTGGGGACGGCTGTGGGGGGCAGCCAAGAGCCCATCGCCCGTGTGTGTGTGGAAAGGGTGCACGAGTGAACCGACCGCTCATGCAGACACCCCGACGTTGCTGGAGCCGCCCCGGGCCGCCGCCGCCCGCCCGTGAGCTCGGTGCAGGGCCCCCCAGCAGCTCCCGTCTGGTTCTGGGAGTCTGGCGGAGCGTCAGGCCACAAGTGTGACAGCCGCACACAGGTCGCGGGGAGAATGTGCCACCCGGGCACGATCGCCGACCGCAAACAGGTGGGAAGAAGTTTTGGAGAACAATTTTATTGGCCCATTTTAAGAGCCTTAAAAATAATCCAGTAAAAATACTGCAAATTCATTATGAGAGAACCTTTTTAAGGGGGAAAACTCGACCCAACGCCGACGGCAGCGTCTTCCGAGGACGGTGTGTGGTCGGGGGCCCAGACCGGGAGGGCACAGGGGGTGTGGTTACCCCCGGAGCCTCTCCTGTCGCCGCAGCCTGGGGCGGCTCCAGCGCAGAAACGCGCACCGCACGGCCTGCGCCAAGCCCCACGTCCCCGTATTTCCGTTGCAACAAGTGCGGGTGTGGGAGCTCAGCAGGGGCCTGGAAGGTGCCCCGCATGCGTCCTGCTCCGTCTGCGTGTCCAGAGGAGGCGTGCGCGGCCCGGACGCAGAGTCCCCCGCGCGTCCCCACGGCACGTACCTGTCTGGGTGGGCTCTCTGGGGCGCGCCTGCTCGCGTCTGTGCAAAGCTGTGGTACCCCGGGCGTGAGGTGGCCCTGCCGCGCTCCCAGACGCCACGTCCCACGGGGTCCGACGCAGGCACTGCTAGGGACACGCGCCCCACGCTGAGTGCCGCGGCTGTCCTGCTGCATCGACCCTGGCGACTTCCCCCCCCAACACACACTCGCTTCTGCCTCCTTTAGGGGGAAACGACACAGCCGAACGTGAACAAGCAACGAGGGACAAAGCAGGTTTGCTGGCGGCTCGCACGGGCCTGCCCAGGGCAAGCTATCTACAAAAGCAATGTCTGCACATAAAAACCTGCAACCAAAGACAAGGGACAAATTGGAAGAAAATTATTTAAAAATAAATCGTGTGGAAAGGGCTCACCGGAACATTCAGAGCGCCGGGACCCAGTAAGACGCTCGAGAGTAACGGCCGGCCAAGGGACAGAGTCTGCTCGGCAGAAGAAGATACAAACGGACGTTTCCATCTAAGAGAAGCTGCTCGTCTCACCCCTAATTAAGAGATGACGCAGCAGAGCCAAGTGTCTGAGGTCACACCGCCCTGGGGCGGGCACGTGAGGGCGCCGACGGGGTTGGGGAGGAGCCTTCCGGACAGCAGGTGCGCCCATCAAACTCAAAGCTGCGACCTGTCCCTGCACAGCCGGGGACGCGCTCTGCAGGGAAAGCCGCCGTCAGGCCGCAGGCTGAATCCAGGTGCATTCCGACGGGGGCACCAATATGACCAGTGAGAGGAGACGGGCCCGCGAGCCACCGCGGTGCGTCCGGAAGGCACAGAAGACGAAGCAGGGAGCACTGCGTTGAGGCTGACCGGTGTGCGGTGGGCGGGGACGCCTTCCTCTGCTCTGCAGCCCTGCCCCACCCGCTGGGGGCCCCCCAACGACCTGCTGCCCGCCCCTCCCTGCCACCCGGGGCAGAAGGAGCTCCGGAGAAGTGGGCGCACTGGGCCACAGGGACTGGGCCGCGGGCACGGCGGGGGGTGTGCGCGAGCGGTGCCATGTGGGAGCACCACTCCGAACCTTGGACGTCACCGGGCGGCAAGTCCGTACGTATGGTGCTCGGACTAAGACCCAGACCAGGAACAGCCTCTCCCGTGCGACGCAGCTTGCCGGCGCCCACAGTGGCCCGGGAGTCCCAGGACAGACGCAAATGGTGAAAACACACAAGCCAAACGAGGAAAAAACCGCCCCACAGTCGCGAGCTAGAAAAGGTGTTTTCCTCCCATTTTATTTGATAATACATTTTCACAGAAACATGATATTATTTACAAATATACAGGTAAGAGACTGCTGGTCAAAAATCTTAAACTGAAAATGTCATCAAAAATTAATTTACAAAAACCACCAACTGCCCAGGGGCGTCCCTGGGGGAGAATGTGGACGGCGTTGGATGGGTCTGTGCACGCGGGAGCTGCTTGGCTCTCCGGCCCCACAGCCCGGGCGCTGGGCCAGCACGACGCCCGCGTCTCAGGAGGCACTGGTCTGCATGTTCTTGGAAGCGGCGAGCATCGCCCTCACTTTGGCCATGAGATCCTGCATGGAGAGACGCATGGGGTCCCTATGGCTTCCTGCTCAGACCCGGCACGCGGACCGCGGGTACGGGAGTGCCCCATGAACGTGTCGGCGGGAAGGCCCGCCGTGGGGACCCCACAGCCCTCCAGGGTCAGGGCCCACCGGCGGGGCCGAGATGGGGACCCCGAGGGAAAGCCGGCCCCCTGGAGGCGGGGGGAGGGGGCGCTTTACCTGAGTTATTTTGCTCTGCACGGAGGAGACAATTGCCGAGGAGATCTGGCCGTCTTTTTCCTGAGAAACTCCCCTGAGTGAACAGAGAGAGGTCACAGGCTTAAAAATACTTAGACGCGTTGTCGTATTTGTTACTAGTGTCTTTAAAAAAGAGATCGTTATAAATATACATTTTGCTTTCACATTTCACGTTACAGAATCTGAAATATTTTATAAGGTGCAGCCTGACTCAGAGAGTGTTTTCCCGTGAACACCCTGGGAGCCACACGTAGTGAAGATGAGGACGGGACAGAAACTGCAGAAGGCTGGAGCCGCACGGAGCCGCCACCCCGCGGAGGGCCGCGTGCCGGACTCTGGCCTCCGAGGCCGCCACACGCACTCTACCTGCACCCTCAAAAAAGCCACGGCTTAGGTTCTGACCCCCCTCTGGGAGCTGTGCGCCTGCTACTTACGAACCCGAACTTCAGGTTCGGGCCCCTGACCCACACTGATGAAGGCAGCGGGTCCGTAACCAACAGCGAGGCAGCCTCGCTCCGAACCCCCGCCCAGGTCTGGGTGGGTGAGCAGCGGGGGGACCTGGCAAATGCTTCCTGACAGCCCCGGGCAACGGGGACGCGTACATCGATGGCACCGGCCAGGCTGCTCACGTGACAGTCAGCTGTGGACTCTGATGTCACCTGGCCTGCTCCGTCAGGCGGTGCTGGTTCGACCCCTGCGTCCTGTGGCCTGGCCTGAGTGTGACTGACCCCCTTGCCTGCCTTCCCCGTGATCACGCCGGGCCCTGCAGCTGGGGCCATGCCGCCCAGACGCCCTCACCGAGGACAAAGGCACCATGTCAGTGGTTTCAGGACGGCTGCCATCAACTAAGGCACCATTTCCCAGTGGGTCAGACAGTGCGGAGTCCTCTAGTCAGCATCCGGGGAGGGGGCCAGCCCACTCCAGGGACCAACACCGAGAGGACCGGCTGTTCGGGGATTCCTGATGCCTAGAGCCGGGGCCTGGGGGCAGCTTCCAAACCGGCGCTCCGAGGCCAGAGCCCAGTTCTGCCCAGTGGCACACGGGGAGCACGTGGGGGCGGGCACGCCCAGGCCGGGCTCAGGGGGCGCGTACCTGGAGCGCTCCTGGCTGGAGCCCCGACTCTCCACGGGAGAGATGCTGGCCGAGTGGGCTGTGTGCCGGCGTGTGGCCTGCTTGCTCGGGGATGCCGACTGGGACCCGGCCTTGGACTCGGTCCGTGACCGTGAGCGCCTCTTCTTCTTCTTCTCATGGGGGCTTCTGCAAGGAAAGTGGTTTCAGACAAAGATATGGCAGGCTCTGGAAGGAGGAGTTTCGAGTGTTTTCCAAGGGACAGCTGGTGGGTTCGGCTGCCCGCTGTGCTAACTACTTCTAAAAGCCATGCACGGTTTATTTAGCTCACAACTGACAGACGCAGCAAAGTCACACACAAGTGAAGGAAGGCCACCCCCCGTAGGAGGTCTGTCCCCCGTCTCAAGAGGCCTATGGGGTTTGAAACACGGTCAGCACTTTATCTGCATTTAAAAAACCTAAGGAGAGTAACCAAGTGCTGTTCACTCCGTGTCCATAGACGTGACGAGGACTCTAAGCAAGAGATGGGGAGCATCACAGCCGAGGGCCGCGCACACAACAGCTCCAGCCCCCTGACCTACACTTCCTGGGACTGCAGAGCCCGTCCCCGCTCGCCCAGCGGCTGACTGCCCACATTCCCTTCCAGACCCCAGCCTGCCCCCCACGCCCCAGCACGCGAAGCTCCAGCGCATGCCCTGCCCTGTGACCCTCCTGTGACTCCCCAAAGAACATTTAAGAAAAAAAGAGAACATATACAGGAGATAAGAGTGACGTGTGGTCCAGACTGGCGCCGGGCCTCCCTCCTCGTGGCCCCTCTGCTTCCTCCAGACATGACGGTCCCCTGCTTTTTGGAAACTGTGCCCCATCACACATGACGGATGGGTGACTGACGGGCGACCGAGTACTTGCTGTAGGGTCTGTGTGTGGTCAGTGCCGTCCTGAGACCGTCACAGGTGCCCATGTGGGTCCTGTGGGTGACAGGGCCTCACAACAGCGGGAGCCTGCATGTCTTCACGGAGTTAGACGTCCAGGGCCAGCCCCGCACAGCCCCCTCCGCTCGGCGCCTCACAGACAGACCCTTCCGCACCTGGGGACACCCACGGCCTGTCCATACGCCTGCTCGCCCTGCCCTCGGGGCTCCCCACGGTGCTCTTGCACAAAGGCACATGTGCGCCCCGATGAAGCCACGGGACACTCCAGCGGGGCACGGCTTGTGGCACCCCGACTCCGCCGTGTTCACAAAGGCCAGCCCGCAGGGCGCAGCCCGGCAGCTTCCACTTGGCCGGCATGGAGAAGAAGAGGTCCATAAACGCAGACGCTGCTCCCAGTGCTGGACACACAGACGTGGAAACCGCGCCACACCCCTGGTTTCTAAACTGCAGAAGCTGGGTGCAGTCTTAGGTCTGTAAACACATGCTAATTTCAGAAGCAGCAGCAAAGATATTCCGCAACTAGTCCGCAGCACGGGACAGCCGTGCAAGTCCGGCGAGTCTGTGGCTGCCCCCGTGAACGCAGGAGCCATCCCGGCTACGCGTCTGGTTCAGTCTGAATACAGCTACGTCACACGACAAGCCTGCCTCGGCGTTCGCTTCAGGAATTACGGGATTCGTTCCTCTAAAAACAAACGAGGTGCACCTCACATCCAGTGAAACAGGACGGTTTTAAGTGCTGTTGGACGCATGATGACAAGTGTTGACACCGTGACACCCCCACTCCTCTCATCAGGAACACCACCTTTCTAGAAAGTTCCGTCCCTGCTGCCTCCGGTCATGCAGACCCCCTTCCCCACGGTCACAGGTAACCACGGCTCTGATTTCTGTCCCATCGATGAAAGCTTCACGGAGGCAGAATCACACAGCGCCACGCTCCCATCACTCGTCCACGCCGAGCCGTGTCCCCAGTCGGCTTTCTGCTGCCGAAGCATTAGCGTGTGCAACCTGCCAGCACGTCTGTACTCTCTCCCGGGAACAGGCGTGTGCGTTGTCCATTGCGACAACAGATCAGGTGCTTCTGTGGACAAATGTTCCCGGCGGGTGAACGGGGACGGACCGTGGGGTGGCGGCGCTGGTGCTCGGCGTCACAGGAAGCCGCCCCGCTGTTCCCGGCCCCCTGCAGCCCCCATCGCCAGCCCCACTGCGGCCACCCTGTGCTGAACCCGGCAGGGGCTAGTGCGCTCGGCTGCTCTTCGGGGCCGTGTCCGCGGGCTACGTCCATGGACCGCTTCGTGAACTTTCGAGTCACCCACTCGCTCCGCAGCCGGGTGGTTTCTGTCTGGAATCGACATAGGCCCTTGTCAGAGACACGGCGAGGGTTCCCGACGTGCGGTCCGACTGTTCATGCTCTTCACCGTGACTGAGTGAAGGTCAGCAAGCTCACGCTCACCACTCTCCTCCCTCCTGGTGGGGTTTCCACATCCGCGGGACCTTCAGCCGCAGTCTGTGACCCTCCAAGTTAAGCTGTGGCCTGTGGAACAGGCCACTTTCTTCCGCTTGGACAGCCAGCTGCTGGAGCGGGTTTCGCTGCAAAGCTCTCCTCCCCGAGCTTCTTGGCAACCCTGCCATTTTAGGGCGTCCGCTCACGGTCTTACCCGGCGGTTCCCTGTGAGTCCGGAATTGGCAGGAAGCGGCCTCCAACCCTATTCTTCTGCGAGACCGTTGTGGCTACTCCAGGTCCTCCATGTTTCCATATAGACTAGAGTTCCCGATCGCCCATTTCTACAAAACAGCCGTGGAGTCCTGCTGGGGTGGTGCTGCATGGACAGGTCACTTCAGGGAGAAGAAACCTGAGGGACACTGCTCCCCCATCCACGAACATGGGCTCTATGTGTTCTTACGGTTCTTAGAATTCTTCTCGGAAATGTTTGTGGCTTTCAGTGTAGAGAAGTCGTTTCCCAGTAAGTAGCTTGTTACTTGGATACGGTCGCACGTCACCTTCCCAACTGTTCCAGGCTGGAATGCAGAAGGAAACGCTTCCTTTCCAGTCTTTATGCCTCTCCCCTGTTCTCGCCCTGCTGTCTGGGCCACCCGGCTGCTGGTCCTGGAGACGGCGAGTGTGCCCCCATCACCGCCAGACACTTCCTTCCATTCCCTTAGCTCAGGGCTCCGTGGCTCCCTGTTTTCTTTTTAGTGAACGGTTGAAGAGCGTGGCCAACAGCTCTCCTGCGTCTGCTGGGATGTCCTAGGACTTTCCTCGTTTACTCTGTGAAAACAGTGAATTACAAGGGTCGCTGGTGGACGTTAACGAACCTCGCAGTCCTGACACAGAGCCGCTTGTCGGGACGCGTCTCCTCACACTACCCTGCTGGGTGCAGATCGCAGGGCGCTCTCTAGCGTCTTTGCAGCTGTGTTCTTCAGCGTTTCGGTTTGTGAACACCACACACACCCCGTGCCTGTGCGCACACCCCTCCTGACGTGGCCACGCCCACCAGCCTACGTGCTCTTCGGGAGCCACCGCCACGGAGCCCAAACTGGTCTCTCTTCTCCCCTGAATGTTTGTTAGAACTTAATGATGGAAGCCATCTGGGCCTGGAGTTCGGCGGTTTTAAATGATACAGAAATGCTTTGGCAGACGCGGTTATTTAGATTTTCTATTTCTTCTGCTGACAGTGTGGTCACTTGTATCTTTCAGGAATTTGTCCATTTCACCCAAGTTGTCAACCTAATTAGAAAAAGATTTTATTCTCCTTCTAACATCTGTAGGCTCTTTCATTCTTTTTTTTTTTTTATTTAAGATTTTATTTATTTATTTGACAGAGAGAGACACAGCGAGAGAGGGAACACAAGCAGGGGGAGTGGGAGAGGGAGAAGCAGGCTTCCTGCCGAGCAGGGAGCCCGATGCGGGGCTCGATCCCAGGACCCTGGGATCATGACCTGAGCCGAAGCAGATGCTTAACGACTGAGCCACCCAGGCGCCCCTCATTCTTGATCAATCTAAATGAAGACATCGATTTTTGATCATTTTCAAAGAACCATCTTTTAGTTTTATTGTTAGTCTATTTTCCTCCCCCCCTTTTAAAAAAAAACAGAAGTACAGACAACACTCAGTGTCGTACTAGTTTCTGGACACCAGGGTGACTGCACGATTGAGATGCTGCCGTCTGTCACCCACACCTCTGACTGGACTCCCTACGCTGGGCCTTTCATCTCCAGGACGCCTTCAGTCCATGATCTCCTGGGCCCCGGCGGCAGCCACCAGTTTGTTCTCTGTATTTGTGGGTCTGTTTTGTTTTTACAAGTCCACATATGAGTAAAATCCTATAGTATTTGTCTTTTTCTGACTAACTTATTTCACTTAGCACAATACCCTTTAGTTCCAACCATATCGTTGCAAATGGCAAGATTTCACTCCTTTTTGATGGCTGCGTAGTATTCTGTTGTATATGTAACACATCTTCTTTATCCTTTTATCAATCGATGGACGGGGCTGTTTCCAGTTTGGCTGTTGTAAATAGTGCTGAATAAATATGGGGGTGCATGTGTCTTTTCCAAACAGTATTTTTTCTTTGGGTAAATACCCAGTAGTGAGATGACCTGATTGTAGGTTTGTTCTATATTTAACATTTTGAGGAACCTCCATACTGTTTTCCAGAGTGGCTGCACCAGCTTGCATTCCCACGAATAGTGTAGGAGGTTCCCCTTTCTCCACATCCTTGCCAACATCTGTCATTTTCTGACTTGTTCATTTTTGCCATTCTGACTGGTGTGAGGTGGTATCTCATTGAGGTTTTGATTTGGCTTGAACTCATGACCCTCAGAGGAAGACCTGAGCTGAGATCAAGAGTCAGATGCTTAACTGACTGAGCCACCCTGGCATACCTTATGCCCATTTTTATTTTTTTTAAAGATTTTATTTATTTATTTGAGAGAGAGAGAATGAGAGACAGAGAGCACGAGAGGGAAGAGGGCAGAGGGAGAAGCAGACTCCCTGCCGAGCAGGGAGCCCGACGCGGGACTCGATCCCGGGACTCCAGGATCATGACCGGAGCCGAAGGCAGTCGCTTAACCAACTGAGCCACCCAGGCGCCCTCTTATGCCCATTTTTAAATTGGATTATTTGTTCTTTGGGTGTTGAGTTGGTAAGTTCTTTATAGGTTTTGGATACTAGCCCTTTACCTGATAGGACATTTGCAAATATCTTCTCCCATTCTGTCAATTGCCTTTTAGTTTTGTTGACTGTTTCCTTTGCTGTGCAAAAGCTTTTTATCTTGATGAAGTCCCAGTAGTTCATTTTTTTGCCTTTGTTGTTTCCCTTGTCTTTGGAGACACGTCTAGCCAGAAGTTGCTGTGGCTGAGGTCTCAGAGGTTGCTGCCTGTGTTCTCCTCTAGGATTTGGATGGATTCCTGTCTCACATTTAGGTCTTTCAACCATTTGGAGTCTATTTTTGTGTGTGGTGTAAGGAAATGGTCCAGTTTCATTCTTCTGCATGTGGCTGTCCAATTTTCCCAACACCATTTGTTGAAGAGACTGTTTTCCATTGGACATTCCTTCCTGCTTTGTCGAAGATGAGTTGACCATAGAGTTGAGGGTCCATTTCTGGGCTCTCTGTTCTGTTCCACTGATCTGTGTGTCTGTTTTTGTGCCAGTACCAGACTGTCTTGATGATGGCAGCTTTGTAATAGAGCTTGAAGTCCGGAATTGTGATGCCGCCAGCTTTGGGTTTTTTTTTCTGGACTGTTACGACTAATCGGGATCTTTTGTTCCATACAAATTTTAAGATTATTGTGTTTTCTATTTTCTTGATTTCTGATCTTACCTTTATTATTTCCTTGCTTCTACCTACTTTGGGTTTAATTCGTTCTTTTTCTAGTTTCTTAAGACAGAAGATTAGATCATTATTTTTAGATCTTTCTTCTTCCCTGATACAAACATTTATTTATTTATTTTTAAAAAAGATTTTATTTATTTATTTTGACAGAGAGAGAGAGACAGCAAGGGAGGGAACACAAGCAGGGGGGAATGGAAGAGGGAGAAGCAGGCTTCTCACCGAGCAGGGAGCCCGATGAGGGGCTCGATCCCAGGACCCCGGGATCATGACCTGAGCCGAAGGCAGACGCTTAACGACTGAGCCACCCAGGCGCCCCCTGATACAAACATTTAAAGCTACTAACTTCCTTCTAGGCAAACTAGCCCACAGATTTCGCTGTTACATTTTCACTGTCATTCATCTAAAAATATTTTCTACTTTCCCTTGTGATTTTGTCTTTGACCTATGGGTAATTTAAAAATGTATTAACTTCCCAATATGTGGAGATTTTCCAGATATCTTTTTATAGATTTTTAGACTTGCTGCCACGTGGCAAGGGAACATAGTCTGCACCATCTAGTCTTCTGGGACTTCTGGAACCTTCCGCAACAGCACAGTGATCGAGCTAGCGCGGTGGCTGTATAGTTTCTATTTCCATGCAGTCTGGTTGTGTGCCTGTCCCAAGTATTTTATTTATTTATTTCTTCTTCTTACTATTTTATTTATTTGTCAGAGACAGCACAAGCAGGGGCAGCAGGAGAGGGAGAGGGAGAAGCAGGCACCTTGCCGAGCAGGGAGCCCCATGCAGGACTCGATCCCAGAACCTCGGGATCATGACCTGAGCCGAAGGCAAACACTTAACCGACTGAGCCACCCAGGAGCCCCTCTGCTTTCTTTTCAATTAATAAAGCATTTTTAAGGTTCTGCCTTATGTCCTCTCTTGGCTTTTAGCTCCTTCTTCTTTTTAGTGGCTGCCCCAGGGAATGAAGACATGCGTACTTCACTGACGAAGTCCACTGTGAACAGGTAACACTTAGCCTGTAAGAGTTTGTAACGGCGGCACGTTCCCATCCATTCACTCGGCACTCACGGATGTGCCTGGCACAGCGCTAAGCAAAAGGAGTTCGACGGCAAACCACCCCAACGAATCACGTCCTACTTACTGTAACAAAAGACTGGGGCATCCTGCTGAGGTGCACTGTGGTACGATGTTGCCAAACATTCGCAGAGATTCTACTCTTTAGAAAAATGTTCAACGTAACCGTATCTTGATCTCCAAAAGCTCAGTAAAAGGAACCAAGGTTCCTTGGACAAATAGCTGACCCCAGCGCTGGGACAGGGAAAGCAAAGCCTGGAATATTTTGGGCCAAAAAGCAACAAAGTGCTTCAAGAACAACGGGGCCAAGTGTGGGACGGATGTCACCATCAGAGTAATACTGGCGATGGATTCATATACCAAAAAAAGGGGATAGGTCTTCTTTAGAGAAGAAAAAACAGAATTTGAAAGCTGCCATTTTGCCATCACCGATGTGAGAACCAATTCAGCATCAGTGGATGCTAGGCCAATGGGACGTACGCACTGCGTCATGGCGCCACCGCCCGATGACCTGTGTGGGGCACGCATCACTGACGATGGGACACATCACCTGTGTAGTGCTCCTGCCAGAATGTTTCACACGAACCCAGCCAGCCATGCGCATGCGGTAAGACAAATGCAAGCCATGGAACCCACAGGCAAGGGCAGGGCAGAGGGAGGGAGGGGAAGGACAGACAGCAAGATGGAAACGTGGTGACCCTGCTGAATCGAGCCGGCACTTACAGGCATATGCATGCTCCCTGTACTGTTTTCAAAAGTAAGTGTAAAACTGTCTAGTAAACTAAAACAATTTCAAAACAAGAAGTCCGTGAAAGGGGCACTCAGCCTGTAGAAACGAGCCTTCAACTCTAGTGGGAGAACTGGCCGCCTGCCGCTACGTGAACACAGCAGCCTCACCCCTGCTCTGCGTGGAGGGCTATAGGGGACGCGGTGTGACTGCTGGGTTTGCACGCTTGCACCAGCGACTACACACGTGCCCTCTCCTGGCGCCCTGGACCCAGCACAGTCTCCCACTGCCCAGGGTCAGGCGCATGGGGCGGTCCCACCCGCTCAGGCAGGAGTGCGGTCGGCTGAGCTTTCACTTGCTTCGTTCGACTCATTAAAGCTCCAGCCATCACACAAGTTTTCACGATTCCTAATATAACCACCACCTTCTCCGGAGACGGTTCATTTCATGCAAAGGTTAATCTGAGGGCAGAGCAAGAAAGCTTCTGTGGGGAGAGATCTTTTGTTACAAGAATTAATTTTAGATCATGCCCTTTACATACAGTGGAGGTGACGATGAATTTCAAATGTTAAATAATGACTTGCTCAAGAAATACAACGTGACGTGGACTCAGATCTCCATCACGCTGGCCCGGCCCAGCGGCGGGCGCCTCATGTGGGCCCAGGGCCCAGGCCTCGAGCATGCGGTCAGCCTGCACGGCGAGCACATCTGTTGGCTTTGCCGGCTTTATAGCTCCTTTGTGGACTCTGCTGCTTTCTGGGAAGGATCACATTTTACCAGTGATCTCGCCAGATTGCAGGCACATTTCCCCGTTAGCAACGTCTTTCCAGAGCTGCTGCCGCTACGAGCCCCACCGGGAGGGGCACCTGAGGCAGCCCGCCCCACGTCCTCTGCAGACAGGCAGGACCCAGGGACGGCTGGGCTCCTGACACCTGTTGTTCAGGTGTGTCATCTCGGAGGCTCGGGAAGCCCGAGCATCCCGACTCACACACGCTCAGCAGCAGTTACGAAACCCAAGCAAAGACACGCATAACCGCACCCGCCTCCTCCAGGCACGTCTGTCTCGGGGAGAACGACGCTCCTCGCCTGCCTACCAGAGCCAGGGGCTCGGGCTAACTCCCATGCAAGGACACAAAAAACGAGAGCCCCTCCCTTTTGGGGAGAATGGAAACAAAGAAGCTAAGTGATGTGAAGCCGTCGGGTGGCACCACCCATGCAGGACAGGACGATTCCCAGATAGTGCCCTGTGGCCAAGATGGAAACACCGGCCGGCGGCCCCATTCACCACCACACTCCCGGTGGGCGTGCCAGCAGGCCCCAGATGGCCCAGACGTGCCCCGTCACAGGGGCGGGGTGCCAGGATTTTTAGTGTGGTGCCTTGGTGCTCTCTTCCTGGAGGAGCTGAGGACGCTGGCTGGCCGGGAAGGAGGCCTGGGGGCCAGGTGTCGGGGCTGAGAGGCCTCCCGTAATGGACCCGGGAGCTGGTCTCTCTAGCTCTCCGCAACCACGACGGGTGTCAAGGGGGCAGAGGATGGTGCTCTCTCTGCCACGAGGCCCCGCCCACAGCAACTGCTACCTGGGGGGTGGCAGGCATTCATCGGGACTCTAACTTCTCATTTCCTTTCACCTGTGTGTGTGGGTCCAGGGGGGTAGCTAGACTCGGGGGCTGGTGCTGGGCACTGCCCGATGCCACCCCAACCCCAGGGACACGGAGCTCCCTCTGCTGTCAGTTCCAGGAGTGACGAAGGAGCTGCTGAGGGCTGAGTGTCTGGGAGGGACGGCCCCCCTGCTTGTCCCCAGCCGTCCACATAAACGTTCACGTTCCCTGCTAGCACAGACTGTGTCTACGGACTCCAACGCCTACCTGGACCGGGTCCGCTTCCTGCTGACGCCCGGGCTGTTACTCATCCGGTAGGCCGTGGGGACACTCCTTTCTTCCCTCCGTCTCTCGGGAGAGTGTGCTCTTCTCCGAGGGGACCGGGATCGTGACCTGGAGGAAAAGAGGCGTTTTAGTCTGTGTGGCCGGCAGGTGAGCCCGTCTACACTGAGGCAGTGACGGGCCTCGGCCTGGTCTGTGCGTGCCCGGCAGGTGTCACCTCTGTCCCTCTGGAGGCCCATCCCCCCGGCCCTGGGCCTTACTACTCTGACACAGAACTGAATCCAGACACCGAGGCAGAGACAGAGACTGCTCCCAGTCCAGAGCAGCCGTCAGGCTGGCCCGACCGGTCCGTAGCACCAACTCTCCCTGATGCCAGGGCTGACCAGGTGACTGACGGCTAACTCAGGCCTGTGGTTTCTCGTCCTTCCTTTTGCCTCTGCATTTTACTGTCCTCAACCATTTTCAGCTCACGGACATCTCGATCAAAATTACACACGGAAAAGCGCTGACATTCAAGTGGGTTGTTTCTATTTGTTCTGAATACTGGCGACAGGAAGAAAGCAGATTAATCAGAGCCACGACCTCGTAGCCTCTCTCGTGCACACCCATCATATGGCCTCTCGGTGTGAACAATGAACTGGCCACAGCAGTTCAATTCAGAGCATGATAATCTAGTTGAGGAGATTCTCTGGATTCAAACCATCCGTTAAAATATTTTATTCTTCCTTCTCATGTTCCTGGAGAGACACTCGCTCTATCCATGTAGTGGCCTGGTCCACTCGAGGTGGCCAGTGCTCAGAGTGATACCAATCCCAGACCCTCACCCACTGGGGGTCAAGGCCCTCCAAGGAGGGTCTTAAAATGATGGCTTTAGCATTCTTTTTTGTTCATTCAGTGAAATTACTATTTCAGGAAGACACAGAGTAAGCAAAAATCTGGACAAAAAAACAATTTCTTTTCATTCTGCTTCTATGAGAACCCCTTCAAAAATAATATAAAGAGCAGTCTGATTTTGCCATAAAAAATTCTGTAACACTGAATCATTTTAATTACAATAAACCCCCAAGTGACACACACTGTTGTTCCAAACATCAGCTTATCATCACATTCCCCACTCCTGCGTCACAGAGAAAACCCTGCGTCATTCCTGAGAAAGACTGGCCGCGGAATGAACCTGCTCCAGGTAAACTGTCATTGGCTTAGTCTTCTCCAGCACCGCTGTGTCCTGGCTTACAAAATGGTGTTGACAGGTTTTTTTCCAGACCTTTCCCAAGACTTAGGTAACAAATTACAAGGGTGAGATCAATCGGACACCTTGACATTTTACCGAGTTTTCCCTCCAAAGAGCTCCGGGAGTCAACTCTGTCGGTGGGAGAAGCTGCTGATGGCTGCTGAGGTCTGTGCTCCCGCCCCGGCGAGCGGCCCTGCTGCGCTCTGGGCTCAGGAGCCCCGGGGGGGCTGGGCATGTGATACAGAGGCACACACTTCACACTGAGAACTCGGGATGCCGGTCGGGGTGGGATCAGAGCCCCGGAGAAAGCTCTGCGTAATCAGACCTCTACACCACCCGTGGAATGCTTACACGGAGAACAATCCACTCGATAATCAGGAAACGTGGGTTAGTTCTAGTGCCTGCAAATCCCTAACTCTGATCCGATACCACTTTGCAGCGACTGCTGGAGGTCTGAGGGGAGGTGGCCGCCCCCCAGGACATGTAAAGTCGTCTGGGAAAGCAGCCCACTCAGTACTGGGGGCAGTGAGCTTTGTCAGATAATACTTAGGTTTTATTTTAATTAAAGAAGCACTAATGCTTTTATTCTGTTAACTAGGTGGTTAATATTGCTACCACAACACACGTGAGAAACAGAGGAGTTCCATTTTATAAGCAAATCGTCTGTATGATGCGACTCAGATACTTTTTCTCGAATCCTCATAAATAACGGTCTGCTTCCAAATAAAGGCAGAATGAGCCTTTTTATTTGAATGACAGTGCTGTTTGCAAAAAGCTTCTTTCCTCCAACGGTTAACCACTGGCCCCGCCCCATTTCCTCCATCGCTGCCTGAGCAGCCAAGAGCTCCTGTTGCCGACCACACTCTGGCGCTGCTGGGTGGGGGGTGGGGGGGGGGACAGCTGTCCCACGGCGTCTCCGCCCGCCCAGCTGCGGATGGGGACAGCCTGCGGGCGTCGGCTCCACAGAACAGAACAGCTGGCCCTCACCCGCACGCTAAGCACTGAGCGTCACATCTAGGGAATCCTACGCAGGATGACGAGACTGTACGAATGACCATCATTACCCCAATTCTGCCGGCTTAAGCTGTTTTTTTGTTGTTGTTTTCTTTATTTTAAAGACTTTGTTTATTTGACAGAGAGAGACACAGCGAGAGAGGGAACACAAGCAGGGGGAGTGGGAGAGAGAGAAGCAGGCTCCCCGTGGAGCAGGGAGCCCGACGCGGGGCTCGATCCCAGCACCCTGGGATCATGACCTGAGCCGAAGGCAGACGCTTAACGACTGAGCCACCCAGGCGCCCCAGGCTTAAGCTGTTTCTGAATGTTAACTATGACTTAGAAAATGTCATTCTAATCCCCAGTTCCTTACCAAGCAGAAGTCTCGAGGGAGCTGGGGACTGTGTAGACACTGCCCCCAATGCTTTTACAATACTGTAAAATGGGGGACACAGAGTTCTACCTGGAATCTCTCCCCCACGGACATCCCTTAAACACCAACAAGCCGATGGAACAAACACCAAAGGTGATCTCCAACGTTCTTAAAGTAAACTTAAGTTCAAGCTTTAGAGTCTCGTAAGATTTTAAAAAGACCTAACCATTAAAGCTGAATTTTTAGGTGATACAGGAATGGCCTGAGTACTACTTTGTTCCATTTACGGCGAGAACCTGGTGAGGCATAAACAGAAAACACAGAGAGGGGTGTCTGGGTGGCTCAGTCGGTTGGGCCTCCGACTCCTGATTTCAGCTCAGGTCCTGACCTCAGGGTCGTGGGATCGAGCCCCGCACTGGGCTCTGTGCTGAGTGCAGAGTTTGCTTGAGTTTCTCTCCCTCTGCCCCCCACCCCCTACGCCCCAGCCGTCTGCACTCTAATAAAGAAATAAATCCTCTAAAAAAAAAACATAAAAACAGGGGCGCCTGGGTGGCTCAGTTGGTTAAGCGACTGCCTTCGGCTCAGGTCATGATCCCGGAGTCCCGGGATCGAGTCCCGCATCAGACTCCCTGCTCAGCAGGGAGTCTGCTTCTCCCTCTGACCCTCCTCCCTCTCATGCTCTCTGTCTCTCATTCTCTCTCTCGCAAATAAATAAAATCTTTAAAAAAAATTAAAAAAAAAAAAAAACCATAAAAACAAAACCTAAAAAAACTAAAAAACAGAGAAAGAAAGTCTTACACTTTAATGTTGATTTAAAACACGCTTAGCACTATGTGGTAATCACTGTGCTTTCTAAGAAGCAATATACCGATTTCCGAAACTAAAGATTTTTCTATGACTGGGTCGCCTCTGGAGACCCAGAGTCACCTACACCTCGGACGGACTGGGTACTAGGGCGGCAGACATGCGAACGTCCCTTATCTTCACACAGAGATCACTTGTGCTAGGAAAGGGCCTTCTAACCCTAACTTTGTACATTTACAAAGCACTTCAGTAATTTAATATGTAAAAGAAAATACATTTCAACCACAGAACGCTACAAATATTGACAAATGTGCATTTTACTTGGAGTTGGCAGGAGTCTTTTTTAAGACAATCGATTAAGTCGTGCATCAGGCCCAAGAAACAAGTCTGATAGGTCCTTTGTAGGCGTTACTGTAAAGGGTAATGCTGTCTGAAAAGACAGTCAAGGAAAAATGATGACAGTGTCTTTAGCAACTTCAGGATTTGGTTAAAACTGGAGTATTTTTCACACATCCGAATTCAATTACTGAGAACACCAACCTCTCCTGGTGTAAACCCACCGGGGCCCCTGGAGTTATCAGTGCTGGCAGCACCTGGACTGAGAAAGCAGGGGCAGCCGCCCGCGGAAACACGCAGCATTCCCAAATGAAGCCCACATGCCGTTCTCAGCCGCGAGCTGAGGCAGGACGCCCCTGGCAACCGGCAGGAGCCACCAGCTCCTCTGAGCAGCCCCGGGCCTCGGGATAGCTGGCCCCTCCTCTCAGCCCCAGGCCCCGAGCTTGGTGGGGGGCGGGTCTGGCTTCAAAAAGCATTGTCATCACATACGATTTTCCAAGGCAAAACATCATGGAATACCAAACACTTCGAAGGTTTTGTGTTACGATGTAATTTTTAATATTTTATAACGAAGCTGCACTTTACCTTAATATCCTACGTGAACTGCAAAATCAGAAACCGGAGAACGTGGCTGCTTCAGGGAACTGAGAACTTAGCCCCGTACCTACAGTCAGCCCAAAGCATCATGGAGATACTCAGCCACCGGGATTGAAACAGTTTGAGAGTCATGAAAACTCAGCTCGGGTCACAGGTAACTTTCACTGTAGGTCAAATTAAGGTGAAGCTGGCAGCCTGCCATCGCAGACTCAAATGCAGAAAATCTTTAACTTAATTTTTTTTTTGTAACTCAAGGTTACACACTAAGGATTAGGATTTTGCTTCTTGCACTTGTCAGCACTGAATATACAGAAAAATATAAAATATATTCAGATATAAAGTATGTAACTCTAAGTCTTTTCTAGAACAATTACTTAGGGGTGCCTGGGTGGCTTGGTCAGCTTGGGTCATGGTCTGGGGGTTGTGAGATGGAGCCCCGCGTCGGGCTCTGTGCTGGGTGTGGAGCCTGTTTGGGATTCTCTTTCCTTCTCCCTCTGCCCCTCCTCTCCCTCTCTCAAAAAACAAAAACAAATACCAATTATTTAAAAAGTATTAGAATGGGGGCACCTGGGTGACTCAGTCAGTTAAGTGTCTCAGGTCATGGTCCCAGGGTCCTGGGATCTAGTCCCACATCGGGCTCCTTGCTCTGCGGGGAGCCTGCTTCTCCCTCTCCCTCTGCCACTCCCCCGCTTGTGCTCGCTCTCTCTTTCTCTCTCAAATAAATAAAACCTTAAAACAAGTACTAAAATAACATAAAATGACTTACTCTATTACAGTCAATAAAAAGCACATAAAACCTAGAATCTTAAAATTCTAAGTGTCAGACGAGCACTCAGCTGTGAAGAGAACAGGCTGGGGGGACGTGCGTGGCCGGCGCACCACCCTCCTCACAGCTGGGGGTGGGCTACACTTCATGCCGTAGCTGCTCAACACTCAACGTCAGAGCAGAACTCACAGCTCACACTAAAGACGCGAGGAGCTCTCATCGTTGCCAGTCCCCCAGACTAGGGAGTAGGAGTGAATCACGGTCTGTCTTGTTAAAGCCATGTGGTGAAGGACAATCGGCCAGAATTTACCGGGCATGTTACTGCTCAGAGGGCTGGTGTGGGCCTACGGGACTTATGTCCACTATACAATATGGTAAGAAACTCTCTCAAAAAAGAAACTTCAAAACGTTTTGAGATTTACATACAAATTCCTGGGAGCTTCCAAAAATTGAAGTTCTATCAGCAAAGTTGTTCATTTAATTAAAAAACAGCAAGTGTGTGGGTGTGTGTCTGGGTACCTGCGTGTGTGTATACGTCGTGTGTGCATCTCACGATGGAACTTTTTAATTATGTTAATACATTAGCGATGGAACTTCTAAAGGACGATTAGAATTGCAGACAGCCAAGGATCAAATGTATTTATGTGGAGAATATCCAATTTCACTGTTGACAAGTGTAAATACTCGTCAAGCCTTTGAGATCTGGTCTGGGTAAAAACAGGGAAAGCGTGTTGTTTTTAGGACATATTCGGAGAGGCGAATGTGTTTTAAACAGAGGAAGTGCAGGGCATGTACACTTTCCCAGGGAAGGGAGAACCAGCATCAATTACAGAGGAAAAAAATGAGATCCTAGGGGTCCAAGCGTTGCGCCAAAGAGAAAGCAAGCAGAGTGCACTCAACACTTAGAAACAGGTCGTAAGGCATGATGCAGGTTTTAAAACCAGAGGTCTGCTTTTCAAACCTCCTGCAAGCCAGTTACTTAAAACTGCTTCACTGAGCAGTGAATTCTGTGACCCTTTAAGGGCCGTGTTTGTATCTGTGGCCTGAAATCTTCATCTTTTTTCTCAAACCCGGCGGTTAAGAGCGCCTCTTACGGGAGGTCATAAGGGCAAATCGATGGAGGGAAGAAACAGGCGCTGCTTGCCTGGACGCCGTGCAGGAGGGGCTGCGCGGAGCCCCCATCACAACACGCACACGGGCAAAAGGAATTAGCAGGGAAAGGCCCACAAACAAGACACCCCACCCTGTACGTTTTACACATTGAACAGACCTGTTAAAGTTTATATAAACCTATTTTCCAAAAACCTGGCCACAGCGGATGAGCTTTAGAAATTAAACTCAAAGACAACCTGAAAGCGTCATGGGGTTTGCCAGATGCACCCGTGGGGGAGTGCTCACCAGGTCTGCGCTCACCCCTGCCACTCTGGGGAAGGAGGACCCAGCACCCACCGCAGCCCCGTGCTTCGGGTGCCCTGCACACGCACCTGGAGCGCCGCGCCGTCCGATAGGCACTGGGGAGACAGTGCTTTGCTTTCGAGTGGGACCTGGGCCTGGATTTGGAGGATGAGTGGTACTTGGGGGAGCGCGACCTTGTGCGAGACCGCTTTTTGTGCTTTTTCTTCTTCCTCTCCTTCTCTTCTTCCCTCGGTGGGTCTTTACTTTTGCTGGAGGGCCCTTCTGGGGGTTTAACGTCTGAAGCTGGCAAAGGTCTGCCTCCGGCCGGTAGCGCACAGGACACAGTACTGACTTCCTGGGGACGGAAGCAAACATCGGGATGTTAAGAGTGAAAATAGGTCTTTTCAAAATGCACATACACAGAATTTCAACTTTGGGGCCCTCACACCATTTAATGCACCAACACCCCTTAGAAAGGACCACGTCTCTTTCTATAGCTCTAAAATCTCGCCCTGGTGTCTCTGGAGAAGTGACGGCTCTGCAGATGCCAGGAGTATACGAGACCATTTCCCCAGACAGGGCTTGTTCAGCAGCTGGCAGGGCTTGACCTCGTCCAGAGAACACGGTGGCAAGGACACCGTGTTAGGAAAAGAGCCGCGCTTGCTCCTTCATAAATAATTGTGACCTTCCATTGACAGAGAAATGCTCCAACCTCCAGGATTGGGCTTTTAGGAATCTCTACACCAATCTGAAGATAATTTTTAAACAAGACCTGAACTAAAAGAGGTCCCTCTTTGATTTTAAGAACTCTGTCAAAAGAAAAAACCTTCCTTCTTTCCTTCCTGTATCTGTGTGAGTTGATAGATGTTAACTAAACCCACTGTGGCCATCCCTTCGCAACACACCTCAGTGACCGCGCCGCGGACTTCCCACGCACGGTGCTGTGCGCTCAGGAACACGGGAAAACACCGCTCGCACGGCAACCCTTACCCAGGCAGCCTGCGGGCACAAGCCAGTCTGCACGTGCTGATCCAGCACAGTCCTGCTCTCAACACACTGTCCACCATAAACCCCTTCATCCACCTGACACAGACACAGAGGGGACGTCCTCTGCATCCCCACGGCGGGAAGGCCAGCACGCGGACCAAGAGACAGGGGGCCCATCAGCTGTGAGCATCATCCAGAGCAATGGCAGTTCTAGCAATTTCTTCTGAAGAGCATTCACCCGAGTGTGCACGCTGCACACCAAGGCCCCACAGCACACCCCTATGGAACGACTACGACCTGGACACCACCCAAACGACCCTCGGGGGCACTGGTTCCACGTGGCGCACCGGACAGTGAAACAGCGCTCAGCCTTTAAAAATGAGGCAGCAATCCCATGTCCGCTGACACTGACATTGTCCACGTCACAGCGTAAAAAAAAGAAATGAGTTCACAAAAACAAAACAAACCCCAAACCCACCCAAACCTGAACCTGAATCCCAGCCCACGGGCTGCCTGCCTTTGTCCCCGAGAAAGGTCATTCCTCAATTCGCTCTAAATGACCACACAGACCGCGAGATGCACCGCGACTCTGCACTTGGCATCATGGGCCTCCAAGGACTCAGCTGGGACACTCGGGACGAAGGGAGGCAGGTGCTGAGCCTAAGGGATGGGTGCACCTGCAGGCTGCGGAATCCTGCAACTGCTCCCGTCCTCTTCTTGGGTCCCTGTGGTCCACGTGGACAAGGCCCACTGGACAAGGGGACAGTGCTTCCTGCTAAAGCCTCGCTCACCCCTCGGCCGTGTCCCTGCCCCCTGCCGTTGACATTCACGGCACTCTCTCCCAC
This sequence comes from Neomonachus schauinslandi, assembly GCF_002201575.2. Taxonomy (NCBI): domain Eukaryota; kingdom Metazoa; phylum Chordata; class Mammalia; order Carnivora; family Phocidae; genus Neomonachus; species Neomonachus schauinslandi. Next base: position 91,265,696 of record NC_058416.1, on the reverse strand, counting down.
CTGCTCTCCCGTGAGCAGAGGCCCAAGGGGGCATGTGTGCAAGACAGCAGGGCTGAGATGCTCAAGAACACCACGCCCTGCTCCCAGAGCGCCGTGTCCCAAGCGGTTTCTCCCCCCGCAGTAACTCAGTACGGGAGCCGGCAGGAGGAGGGCAGAGACCTCGTCCTCCCTCCCCAGCCTCCACGGCGGCAGCGCTGCGAGCTCATCTCTAAGGGTCGGCCTAAACTGGCTCAGGGCGCCCATCTCAACCCCAGACAAGAACCCGCCCGCGATGTCTGAGAACAGCCACTTCAGCTCTGGCACTGGTCAAGACTTGTCCGTGCGCACACACCGTACACGGCACTCTGACCGAGCGCAGGAGGCTCCGAGGCGCTAGAGGCCGGAGAAGGGGAGGCCGCCCAGCCCCGCCTCATGCCGCGGGCACAGCCCCGGTGTGGCGACTGAGGGAGAACTCCACGCTGTGCAGCAGGAAAATCAGCTTGGGGAAACTCCCAAGAAATTAGGGACACACATTGCAAGAAAGGTGAGACGGAAGCTGGGAAGGAAGCCAGCACGCGACCCCCCTGACGGGGCCCGGGGCCCACGTGGAAGCCGAGTGAGCGTCGGAGCCACCGGTGGAGGGAGGACAGCCGAGCCGCCCCAGGTCCTTCCTGAGCCCAGGCCCGAGACTCCCCGGGAAACCCAGATGGACCCTCCACCCTGCCCAGCGGTCTGCTCCGGGTTGAGTGCAGAGAATCCCAGGGCTGCCGTCCCTCTCAGACTCTCCCTCTGTCCCTCCGCATGGGACAGACCCGCGGCACTCACCAGTGACACCCCGAGGCACTCCGAGGGGGCGCACACGGCACCCGGGCCATCGGGCACCGGGAAAGGCTGCACGCCAGCCTGAGACACGGAGGGCATGCGGTGGCTCACAGGCTGCGCTTCTATTTACCCTTTTACTGCCAACCTGGGGACTCCATCTCTGAATCTCGTACTGTCTCTCTGCCTTTATTCCAACTACTGCCTGTTGTTAGCGACACCTCACCCTGGCTCCACTTGAAGAAACAGGTAATCAAACCAACATTTTCAAAATAGAACTTGTAATCGAGTCACTTATTTATTCTAATAAAATGATTATCATTCAGAATTAAAGTGAAAATCAGCAACTGTAGGGACCTTTCCCCGACTGACTTAAGATGATTCATTGTGATGACCTCAGCTTATGAGTAGCAAGAGAATATTTAAAAATCCAGCAATTAGACTTGAGAACAAAACAATAAAGGGTAACAAATACCACCAGCTCAGTCACTGTGGCCCAACGGCTAGTCCCAGGGCGCCGCCCCCGTCACGTCTGAAGCTGTCATGTCTGAAGCTGAGCAGCTCCGTGCACGCGGGAAGGCAGAGACATCCGGACCCTCCCACAGCCCAGTCACCATGCCAGGGCAGGGGAAGGGCAGGCTCGGTCATGACCCTCATGCAGGCTATGCCTCCCCCTGTGAGCAAGTGTCGGCACCAAGCTCAAAGACGCACCACCTGGAGATTTCCAGGCCATGCCTGTTCTGCACGGGCAGGACGGCGGAGGGGAAGATGTGCTTCGGGAGTTCCAGGCGCAGGCCCGGGGCTCTGACCACACAAACACAAGGGCAGGGTGCCCCAAGGCCTCGCAGGGGTGCTCCCTCACTCGCTAAGGGATAGGTGTGCATCACTGGCCTCTCCAACTACCCTGGAGGGATTCCTGCTACACAGAGAGACAGGATGGGGAAATTCAAGGAACACCGAGGGAAGTTTCTCGTGGCCGCACAATAATGACGTGGCCATAAAACTGTTTCAGGCAAATGTAAGCAAGACGTCTGGATGAGTGCGGTGGACACCTGCCCCCTACTCGTGCAAATCCTGCCTGTGAGGGCAACGGCCCGTTCCGCCCCTCAATCCATGAATTCCAGAGGCAGCTCACTCTACCTGAGCAGGAGACAGACCAGAACAGTCCACCTCCCTGGTCGTCGTGCCGAGGGAGAAGCACACGAGCCTAGTCAAGCTGTCCAGGATTTAGGTCTGAGTGGGCGATGAGGTGAGTCAGGGGCTGAGGATGCAGCCGGCCAGGGGACGCGGTGCCTGGAGATGGATCCTTGAGACACCTTCCGAGCCCCGAGTGGGCTGCACCACCCTCATAGCGCAGAAAAGGAGCCCCACTCTCTATTGGTTTTGCTTAAGCCACGTGCGGGCAGTGGGGTCGGTTTCTGACCCGTGCAAAGCCTGACTGGTACAGCAAGCTGGACTTTCAAACCATTAGAAAATAAACTCAGTACCCAACTAGCTATTGACTCTGTACTTTGCTGCAACGATGGGAGTGTTCTGTTCCTGCTGCCCGTCCACGGCAGTTAGCTATTGGCCACGTGTGGCTCCAGGACACCTGAAATGTGGCCACTATGACTAAGGACCTGAATTTTGAATTTTCTTTCTTTCTTTTTTTTTTTTTAAAGATTTTATTTATTTATTTGACAGAGAGAGACACAGCGAGAGCGGGAACACAAGCAGGGGGAGCGGGAGAGGGAGAAGCAGGCTTCCCGCCGAGCAGGGAGCCCGATGCGGGGCTCGATCCCAGGACCCTGGGATCATGACCTGAGCTGAAGGCAGTCGCTTAACGACCGAGCCACCCAGTCGCCCGAATTTTCTTTAATTTTTAAAAAAAGTTTTATTATTTATTAGAGAGAGAGAGCGAGCACGAGCAGGGGGAGGGGCAGGAGCAGAGGGAGCAGCAGACCCCCCGCTGAGCAGGGAGCCCGACACAGGGCCGAGATCATGACCTGAGCTGAAGGCAGACGCTTCACCGGCTAGGCCACCCAGGCACCCCGATTTAATCTTTCTTAAGTTAAATTTAAACGACCATGGGTGGCTAGTGGCTACCATATTGAACAGTGCATACCCTGAAAACACCTTTGCCCATAAATGCTATTTCTGGCTTAACCAGAGTCTCCACTGCCTCGCTAACTTTAATGGCACGTACAAGTTACCTGGAAGACAAATCTTGCCTGCGGCTCCCCACCTCCCCACTCTGGTTTCTGAAGGCGCCTGGCAGAGCCCTCTGCGCCCGCGATCAACAAGAGGCTGATGGAAACGCCTGAGGGAGGCATGGCCATGGGTGTGCACACTGACCAGCACCAAACTAGCAGAACTGCCCTTCTGGGCTGGAATACTAATATTCCAGCAAAAATGATCAAAGCACAAACCACCATGGGGGGAGGAGGGGACACGGGCTGGTCTGAGTGGCGTTGGGGAGAATTCAAGGAGGAACTTTGGGAAAATTATGACAGTATTTAAAAACTTACTGCCCCCAGTTTAGGGACACTGGGAAATGACACTAGTCAGTCCTTCGATCACAAGGAAGTATCTGTCAACAAATTAGCACAAAATTAACAACTATTACGTCCTGCTGTGGGAAAATAAATTGCTCAGAAGCAGATGAACATGTACTTTAAAACAATCTCATTTGTGAAATAACACTACATCAACTATAAAAATGGGATAATTATGCATAAATCTCAAGATTTTACTATGAGTTTGACATTTCAGACTCTGAAACACATCCTGTGAAACTGCATGTTCAGGGACACCTGGGTGGCTCAGTGTTAAGCGTCTGCCTTCAGCTCAGGTCATGATCCCAGGGTCCTGGGATTGAGCCCCATGTCGGGCTCCCTGCTCTGCGGGGAGCCTGCTTCTCCCTCTCCCGCTCCCCCTGCTTGTGTTCCCTCTCTCACTGTTTCTCTCTCTTTCAAGTAAGTGAATAAAATCTTAAAAAAAAAAAAACAACAACCCGCACGTTGGAATCTCTGCTTACTGCCTGTCGGTCCAGGTCCCGCACGGCACCTCTGGAGCTGAGCGCCCAAGCTTTTCTCTGCATGTCCTACTGCGTGGGTGCCACTGCCTCACCCGGTCATCTATGTCCTCACGCCCTCCCACCCGACACAGTGGCCACTGTGTTCCCGTGGAGCTGCCCCTCCTCGTCAGCGTGCCCTCTGATTCCAGCAGGCAGCTGCGGCACTGCCACCCCAACCGTGCCTTCTCCTGCAGACCCTCGGGGGCTGTGCTCATCGCTGGGGTGGCGCCCACCTCCACCGTGTGGGGGTCTTTCGCGCTGGAGGGCCCTCCCTATGTGGTCATGTCCCAGCATGACCAAGGTTCCTGAAGCCTGCCTCCCGGAGGCCCAGGCATCATCCACGTGCTCATCTTCTCGGCTGCCCTGCATGCTGCAGGACAGTCCTTGTGGTCACATGCAACTGTGTGGTAACTGGGTAAGAAAAAGGCTTCTTGTTCATCTTCCAAAGTGTCTTGGTGCCTTGAATACAACAGAGGCTCAACAAACACAGGCTGATTTTTGTTCTCATCTCCTTGCAAACTCTTGCTGGGCCCAGAAACTTGGCAGGGTCACTAACCTGAACTGCTGCTCTCTACAGGCGGTTCTGAAATGTGCTGTTACCGTGCAAACGATCACGTGATAACGCAAACGGGCTCAACTTTAAGACCACTGCTTTCTCTTCGTTTTGAATCAAGAACATACCCCAAAATGAGACGTGTACGCGGATTTCTGAGTACTACTTATGGACACGCTTTTCTGTATCTTACAGACTGCTCAACAACGTACTGTCCGTACCTGTCCACGTCGACAAACACGCCCCACGATGTGACGTGAGGTTGTACCCAATTACAGAAGACCCCTCTCCTCACACGCAGGTCGGTGGGGCGGACAGAGGGGGCGAGGTGCACGTGGAACGTGCTGTGTACTGCAGGTGGCCTTTGCAGTGAGTGGAAAGGTGAGGGATTTGGTGACTTGCACCATGTCCAGCTCTATGCTCGTCAAACCGAAGTAATTCCAAGTCGGGCAGGCCATGGTGGACAAAGAGGAAAACCATCGGCGAAACTGGTCACAAAGAGCCATCACAAAAAAGGTCGGCAGCCAGGAAGACATGAGGGGGGAACAGGACGCCATGCAGCCCATAAAAAGTCACTCTGTATCAGGACACTTAAAACCCATAAGCTAAGCAAAGAGATGTCATCTTTCCACCTGTCAGACTGACGAGTCAGGGGCTGGTGGCAGCCGGCGCCGGCAGGGGTATTTTCATACCCCCAGAGAGAGACAAAAATGGCCACAATCGTGTTAGGGGCTCACTTAGCAGTGCCTGAAATTTAAAAAGCATTTCTACAGTCAGGGATTCACCCCATGGCTCCACACACTGAAGTGAGCGCACGAGACCCAGGAGCAGGGTTATAGCGCTAAGACCCGGGGGCGGCCTGCACGTCTGCCGTAGACTGGGTCAGCCTTAGGGCTGGTAGCAGTCCCTCGTCCAATAAGTACTCCCCAAGCACGAGCGTTGACGGGCACAGGAAAGAGCTCTTCCGGAGGCGAAAAGCCCGACATGCCATAGTAACGCACCGGGCGTGGGCCTAGGAGCGTGATATTTCAATCTACACATGGAAATAGGTTGTTTTCCCTTGAGAATATACAAGAAATAAAACGCAGTATTCACATACCATGGGGTATGATTCAGCTTAAAAAACGACATTGTGACAGGTGACACAGGCTGGTCCCGGAAGAACCAATACTCCACCTCCACGAGGCCCCGAGAGCAGCCAGGCCGACGGCCACGGACGGCGTGGGCGCCAGGGGACCCCCGGCCAGTGGTTCATGGGGCAGAGTCTCACTCAGGAAGATGACAAGGCCCTGGGGGTGGAGGGTGATGACGGCGGCACGCGATGCTCAGTGCTCAGTGCTGCTGAACGGTGTGCTCAGAAAGGGTTAAGGTGACAAGTTGTATATATGTTTATTTCACACGATAAAAACTGAAATAAATAAGAACTCCATAGGAATTGTGAAACAGGAACACACGAGTAGGGAGGCCTGCTTCCTCCTCACCCGCGCCTCTCCCCTGCACGTGGACGGTCTGCGTCATGCGCATGCACCGCTGTTAATCAAAGTCAAAGCAGATGAGCTGTCACAAGATCCTGCCAGGTTTTGAGCCAGGCCTTCTGAGGGGTGTCCCTACGCTGCCCTGCACAGGCGGCTCACACAGGCCTGGGGGGCCACACCCCAGCAGCTCCCGAGCCCCCATACATGCCGGAGCTCCACACCCGGGTGGGCGGGGCAGGGGGACGGGCGTGTCAGCACCTGTGAGTGGAGTGTGCACAGCACGGCCCACGAAGGCAGGCTAACCTGTCTCCAGAAGCTGCTTTAGGCTAAAATACTTTCCAGTTGAATCTCATTTATGACAATTGCCAATGTAATTAAAGAATTTTTGTTTCAAAACAATTAGACATTATTACCATCTGCTACTACCATTATGTTTTTGTTGAAATAGCTTAAGAATTACAATCTCTCCACTAGATATGCAAGAAGATTGACTCAGTGATTTAAACAAGAAGCACCAACACTCATTTCTACGTACGTATGACAGATTCAGAACACGTGCTTGAAAACAAGAAAGGTGGGAGACGCCACCCGTGGATAAACAGGAAAAAAGCCCAAGTTGAAGCCTATCTTGTATTTACAGGGAGAGGATTCTGGTAGCTGTGAGGAGGCAACACAGCAGACTGGGGGAAACTGCGAATCAACGATGAATAATTCCGGCCGTGACCAAGTTTCCACTCAAACACGACGCTGTCAGGAAATACAGATATGACCACGTAACGTCACCGGCTAAAACAGCTCCGTATGCAGATGTCCACGAGCTACACCGTCCACTCCGCGTGCACATGGCCTCAGAACAATGCAGGCCACGCACACAGCCCACTCTGAGCCGCAACCATCCCAGGGGAGGCATGTCGGCCTCTGCTTCTCCCTGACCGAGCCCCAGACCGGCTCCTGACGGGAGACGGTGGGCTTGGCCGGCAGCAGGAGGCGGGAGCCCGGAACTCAGGGTGAGGTTTTCCTCGGGAAAGACAGACACCCAGCAGGTACGTGCAGCCAAAACCCGTTTCGAGTCACAGCCCTAGACTCTCAGAGACGTCCACGTGATCAAGAGCACAGGGCGCCTTCTCCGTCACTGGGGAAGGCCACTACAAGACAGGCTGGGGACAGTGGAGAAGCCCTGTCCCGAGCCCGGGGCAGGAGAGCAAACGTGCAGAGGGCTGGTCACGGAATTCAAGTACTGGTGTTGACATGGACCCAAGCCGTCAGTGCTCTGGCCAAGTGTGTCCCCAGGTGGATGCACGTCCCTCCCAGGAAAGCCCCCAGTGGCCTCATGCGCTCTTGGGAGCAGAGGTTCCCGGCCCGGGGTTAAAGGTCCGAGTCTCTGAGACCGCACCCGGCACCTGCCTCGGGTGCTTTGATGGTTTTGACCACACTCTCCCGGGCCCCCTTGGGGCAGGAGACCCACACTCACCCGCTTCTACACGGAATGCGGATGTGGACTTTAACTTACCTCCACGCTGAAAGGATTTTCCTCAACTTTTCCGACTTCTGCTTCTGGCAGAGGATTTTTTAAGGTTTGCAAAAATAAAGCTGCTTTCCTTTTACGTTCTGCTTGAAGCTGTTTCTCCTTCGATTCCTTAGACGCCTGGGCCAGCTTCTCTCTGGCAGCAGCTGCAAGTCGGTCCTCCAGCTTTTGCTTTGCTTAAGGAATAAACAGAAGACAGCGATGTTTAGAACACGTGGTGTTTTATAAACACCTTGCTATCTTAATTTTCACAGGCAGAAAAGGGGCCACGAAATACAGTGCAGTTGTTCTAAAAGATTAATGTGACCCAAATTTCAGGATAAACAAATCAGGCAAATTAAATTTTGAGAGAATTAGTTCAAAATGCGTATTATTAGTATTTCTAATATTTCACCTTCAGAATCAAAGTCAGAAGGTTGATGGGATTCCACAGCAGGGAGAGCTGGAATCATGGAAACCTGAGAATGGCACTCATCCCCGGCAAGGGATGCTGCATTACAAGGTTTACTCCAAACGATCCGACGCATTGCTCAGTTACGGCAGTCGGTGCGGATTCAGACTCACGTGCGGAGCCGAGCCTGCTGAGAGCAACTATGCACGAGGCCAGGTCTGAGTAACCCATCCTTCTACAAATGTTGCTTCATCCGTGCGTGCATATACAGAAAAGCAGCATACAAACCCAGGGAGAACACACAGAAGCTGCTAATGCAACTACTTTAGTGCAGAACACAGTGTGTTCTGGAGGAGGGGTGGGAGACTGGGGGGGTGCTGGTGGTGTTGGGGGCAGCCGGCGGCCTGGCCAGGACCCAACTTGGGCCTGCGTCACCTTGAAGCGTCTGAAGGCTCTGCAGGCAGACCGCCTCACAGAAGGGCATCTCCTTGTTTGGTACAGGACCCGAGCCGGGAACACAGGCTGAGCATTCGCCCCAAGGCGGTGGTCAGAGCGCAAAGGCCCCCCGCCCCCCATGAAAGCACTGTGGGCAGACTCTAGAAACAAACAAGCTGCCGGGGTTCCTGCATCTGATGCTTAGTGAAGAGCAGTGCCCGCATGCTCGACACCCGCACCGAAGCCCCTTGGTTCTGGTGTCCAAAGACTGCAGGTCCCAGTGGGCAGTCTACACTGCGGGCTTAGTAGGTTAACCTTGTGTTTACATACTTTTTCTCTCAAGAAGTTGAAAACATAATGACAAACCTTGCTTCGCTTCTAGCTCCTCCTGGGTAAGTTGAGGCCGCTTCTCCTCAACAACTACACAGGGTGGGGTAACTGCCGGGTTAGTGTTTGTAGCACTACTAGAACTTTCTTGGCCTTCTTTGCCTTCTTCATCATCATCACTGTCATCATCTAGCTTAACACGATTTTTTTCCAGGGGAAGTAGATCATTTTCTTTGGCCTTGATTGCAAAGCTTATTGGAGCAAATGAAGCTATTGAGAAAAGTGAAAATGGTGATACATTTTTAGGTACCTGGAAGCACAGAGCAGAAACCCTCACGGGCCCCACCATCCACATGAGCATCGGCTGGCGGGGCAGCGTCCCGAGTGGAGCCACATCTTACGCAGAGGGAGATCCTAGGGGCAGCGGCCTGCGCCTGTGTTGTCAGAGGGGGCTGCTGAAACGCACGCTGCACGCAGGGAGGCTGGGCTGGCTCACGGGGGGGACCCCATGCACGCCTCACCAGGGACGCAGGCGCTAAGGGTGAGTCAGGGTTGCTGCGTTTGTAAAGGGTCAATTCTCCTTGGGGTTTTCCTTCTTTTTCTGGGCTCAGCATATGGCTGAATTTGCAAAGGTCAAACAGGCATATGATGCGACTCCACTATAAAAAAATACTTCTAAAAAATCCCAACCCTATAAAGTAGCCTCTTCTTACAAAGCGAAGGTTACTGGGCCCAGTCCCTCACTCAGCAAACATCGTAACAGGCACCTACTTCATGCGAGGCATCATGTCAGACCACTGCTGTCACAAAATCTTAGGTGGTTCCGTGTTCTCCCCAAGAATATTTGAGAATTTTAACTTAAGAGAAATACAAAGGCCCAAAAGGAAATAATCTTCTTCCCCCGTACCCCCCCATCCACTCAGCACGCACTCAAGAGTCCGCTGCTCTCTTGGACACTAGGGTAAAGGTGGTTCTTAACGACACCTAATCGACTGTACTAAGGTACTTCCCTTTTAAAAACCATGAATTATCATTTAATGAAAGACATCCAAGTAAACCACAGCAAAGGGAAATTTTAAAGTGCAGTGCACACCAGCAAACTCTGAGAACGCAGGAAGGGCGTTCCGGGTAGGTATGCTGCTTTTGGATGTGCTCATTTTCCGTAAGAAAACCGGCAGGTTCCAGCAGAAGGGGCATGTCTGTCGGTGACCGCACACGGGGAGGGGTGGCCCAGCTGGCCCCTCAGGGTCCCACGATCAGCATTTTGCGGCTCCACGGCCACGCAAGCTGGAAGTACGTAAGTACCCCAGATCTCTGAAACATAACCACCTTTTGCCTACAATCACCTCGAGCCAGAGCACGCCCAGATGCTCAGTGCTGGGAAAAGCACAGTTGGTAAGTCAAGCGGAAAGTCAGCGTCGCACCGCCTGCGCCCCCGTGTACAACAGACCCCGCCCAGAGGCCACACAGGGGTCACAAACACGGTCTGTTAGGAGAGTCCACGGTAACCACTGTCCTGTGCGTGCGTTACACAGTCCATTGTCTGCAGGCATGCTACATCATCTATGGTTGAAATGCTATGATGTTGGGGACTGTGGGGTGGGCGGCAGGGGGAGCGGAGTGGTGTGCTCATCACAGCATGCTGCGTCTGTACACCCTGAAATTTTCTGAGAAAAACAAGTTTAATATTAACCCTTTACTGCCTATAGTAATATGATCTCTAACAAACACAGGCTCAACTGAACTTAAAAGGCAAAAAAAATCACTTAAATGTTAATCAAAATTGCTCACAGACTTGGGGCTACAGTATTCTATCTCAAGATAACTTTAATGATTCTTAAACCATCTCTTCCTCCAAACAGAAAAACCAGCCATCAACAAATGTCATATTTTAAAATAAAAGCTTCCGGAACACTTTCTGTGCTAACACAACATTTGTAAGGACACTTGGCATTTACGCGTGTGAAACGAGGCCAAAGAGCACGGTTACTTGACGCAGACGCTAAAGCTAATTTAGTAACGGAAGGGAGCACTGTGACAGCCCGCGGGCCTCACCTCGCTAATGCGCAGCCTTGTCAGGGGTGCTGCTGGCCTCCCTGCTCACAGACGGGGAACCGAGGTAGTCACTTCTCCAGCGAGCTGAGCCAGAGAGCGGAGGATGGGAAACCTGCCTTCGTGTGAGGGAACCTACCCCGGATCCCCTGCAGAAAGGATGCGCCCCGGCTCCGGCCCCGCGTCCGTCTGCCGGGCCTCCATCTGCGTGGCCCGCCGCTGCCAGCCTCCCTTCCCCGGCCTCTGCCTCCCTTCCCCTGCTTCCGCCTCCTCCAGCCTCAGCTCACGGACGCCAGCCTGGCCTCTCTCCTCCACCCTCCACACCTCTGCGGGTTTCGTATCCTGTGTCCACAGCCTGCTCACCCTGGGCTGCAGGGCGTGGGGCCAACGCGGCTGGGAGCCAGGCCCGAGCAGCAGTGCGTGTGGAGGTGCCCACAGTGCCCAGGCCTCCATTTTCCACAGCAGATGCGACTCCATGGATAAGGGAACAGGCTCGTTACTGTCGGCCTTCAGAAGTAACCACGTTCTCTATGGAAAACTCTGAAGCCGCCGGCGGACAAAACGGAAGACCAGCCGTAGCGCAGACGTGAGGAGGAGCCGCCTGCACACACGTGAACGGGGCCACGCCGGAGCATTAGGACCTGCTCCCGCAGTGCCGTGCCATGTTTCTGGGTCAGCACAGATCATTTTTAAAAACTGGAGTATTCTCTCTTGTTCTGGACGCTCCAGTTTATTTCAGTTTCCCACGACCACCGCCGAGGGTTTACTTCTAAGAGCCTACAGGCCTGCGGTGAGCACCCGGCTGGGTCGCCGGGCCAGCCCGCAGGTGTCGGAGCACGAGCTGTCCGCGGGGAGGCTGGTCTTCTAGGGGCCGCACCGTTGCACGCCTGCAAAGACAGCTCGCGTCCCCGCGGCCCGGAGCCTCTCCCTCGCTGAGCGCTGTGTTTAACTTGACTGATTTGGGAGGCAAAAAACAGCATTTTGTTAATGAAGATACACTTTAAAAATTTATTTATGGACCAGCTACTTGTCTTCTTTTGTGAGTGATCTGCCGTGTCCTCGGCCCACTACCCTCTGCCGCACTGTCTTTTCTCAGCGGGCGCTGAGTTCTTCCCACAGTGCGCACAACCCCGCTTCTCCTCCTGCCGTGTGAGCCGTCTGTCACTGAACTTCGTTCAGGGCCTGTCCCCGTCAGACCTCCTAATCTTTCCTTAGGATTTAGGGCTTCAATTTTTAGAAAGTCTATTCCAACTCTTAGATTATAAAGAAGAAATTACCTTTACTTTCTTCCATCTTCATGGTTCTTTTTTTTTTTTTTTTAAAGATTTTATTTATTTATCTGAGAGAGAGAGAGAATGAGAAAGAGAGCACATAAGAGGGGGGAGGGTCCGAGGGAGAAGCAGACTCCCTGCCGAGCAGGGAGCCCGATGCGGGACTCGATCCCGGGACTCCAGGATCATGACCGGAGCCGAAGGCAGACGCTTAACCGACTGAGCCACCCAGGCGCCCTTCATGGTTCTTTTTTAAAAAAAAGATTTTATTTTAAAGAGAGAGTGTATGTGTGCAGGAGCTGAGGTGGCGGGACAAGCAGGCTGTGACCTCAGCGCGGAGCCCGACGCAGGGCCGGACCCCAGGACCCCGAGATCACGACTGGAGCTGAAATCGAGTTGGCGATGCGCCAAGCAGGTGCTGCTTTATGATTTTTTTTTTTTTTCATTTAAATATATAATCTGCCTGGAACTATTGTTGTCAGACGTGAGGCTGAAGTCGTATTCATTTGTTCTCCGTAACGGGGGGCCAGGCTTGCCGACGTTGAGTTACTTTCGCACTGAAGAAGCTTCGCCGTCCACACTGCACGACACGCCGGTGCCTGCTGGGGACCTGCTGCCGGGCCCCGGGCCGCTCCGCACTCCCACGGGCCTTGGGTGGCGCAGGCTCCTCTTTCCTGTGGGAGCAAACCTGACCCAACGCAGTGCTTCCAGTGGCCTGGACTTGGCCGAACCCGTGCATGTCCCCTAAGTTCTTCCACACCTATACGTCCGTCACGTCCATCACACTACCTCTTCTTGACACGACAGTGGCAACTTATACTTTCCCAATTTTTTCAGTTATTTTCAAATTCATTCAAATTTAGGGTTATATGTATTATTCCTGTGCACTCTGAAAATCTGATTTTCTTCACCCACCGTATGCTGTGTATCCTATCCGCCTGCACAACAATCTGCTTCACTGGCCTTTTCCTACATCCTCGCTGGTTCCAGCTCTGACATGTACTGTTCCCCCTCTCCTGCGTTCCTCAGATGCGTGTTATGCTTTCTAGGGTCTTCTTCTTCTTCTTTTTAATATTTTATTTGTCACAGCGAGAGAGGGAACACAAGCAGGGAGAACAGTAGAGAGCGGGAGAAGCAGGCTCCCCGCGGAGCAGGGAGCCCGACGTGGGGCTCGATCCCAGGACCCTGAGATCATGACCTGAGCCGGAGGCAGACGCTTAGCTGACTAGGCCACCCAGGTGCTCCAACGTTCTAGGTTCTTGAGCCGAATGCTTGTCACAGGTTTTCTTTACCAACACTGAGCATACAAAAGCTATGTAAATTTTTGTTTGACGATTTTGCTGCATTTGACAATTTTTTGACAAGAAATACTCCCATTGGGGGTGCCTGGCCGGCTCAGTCTGCGGAGCGAGCGACTCTTGATCTCAGGGTTGTGAGTTTAAGCCGCTTGTTGGGTGTAAAGATTACTTAAAAATGATATCTTAAAAAAAAAGAAAAAAATTTCTTTGACTCATTATTTTGGAGTGTTGACGCATCTGAAAGTGTCTTTGTGCCCAGGAACATCCAGAATACTTTTCATTCAGAATTCCAGACACACCTCAATTACCTGGCATTTATTGCTGCAGATGTGGGTCTGACGTGCCAATCTGCCTTTCCTCCGCCCGGGGCACAACCTGCCCGCTTTTCTCTCTGGATGCTTTCCTGCACCTCCACCTCCTCCCTTGGAGACCTGAAAACAATCTGCAGCCCATCTTTGCACCCGGGGTGATTTTCAGGCTTTCAGTGTATTTCACCGTCTGGAGCTTGTTCCTAGGCAACCCCTGCAGATGGGCGCTGAGCAGCGGCACCACGTGCTGCGCTCAGTCACGATGCCTCCCTGGCACCCAGGCGCTCTGCGGCTCCACACCGGACTGTCACAGGCGCGGGCCGGGCTCTGTGAGACGGCTCTGAGCGCAGCGGGAGGGGGGTGGGCCGTGTGGTCCCAGCTGCCCCACTGCCCGACGATCGTGGCAAGCCACCTGCTGCCCCCGGCTGCTCTGGCCTCCCACCCACCCGCTCTCTGGTTGGCAGAGGCTGCCATGGCCTGGGGGTCACTGCCACCGAGCCCCAAAGTGTCCCTCTCTTCTCTATGAACTAAATTCCAGGTGGGCTGGCCTGTTCTTCTGAAACACAGATAGTAAATACCTCCCCCCCCACTTCTGCAGCAACAACTGATTTTATTCTCCACTTATTATGTTCCTTTGTCATTTCGATGAGAGTCTGCAGGTGGCTGGGAAGGGTGAGAGATTCAGCAGGTGTGCTTAGGTAACTCCTGGAATGAGAGGCTCGCCTGAGTTTTCCCGGTCAGTCACCCATCTGCGCCAGGCTGGTTACTCCAGATCACCACCCTATCCAACAAGGCAGCTCGATGCAAAGCACCTCTGCCCCAGCAGCTCGCCCTCCCCCGACTCTCTGCAGCTCTGTGTCCGGCACCAGCCCCACCAACAGCTCCAGGTGACTCTCTGCTGGGTGTCCTCACAGTCACCACCTGGATGCAGTCATTTCTCTGACCTGGCACCTGTGACGACCACAGTCCCAGCGCCCCACGAGCTGACTGTGGCTGCTCTGCAGGCCGCGCCCCCCAGGACCCAGCCACCACTCTGACCACGCCTCCTGCGTGTACCTGCATGCAGCTCTGGCCATGCGGCCTCTGCCTGGGACTGCGGCCCTGTGTGGGGTACCTGGTACTCCACCAAGACCCTCTCGTCCCTGTCACGTGGGACTCACTGCAGCTTCCTACGTCTCACCCACACTGACCTGTGCCAGCCCCCGCCCCGCCCTTTTTAGTATATCGACGCTTTCTGTGTAGGCCTGCCTGAACAGAAGAAAGTCGTTCTAAGAACATAAATGGTGACAAGGTGCAAGGAGTGGAGGAGTGCCCGGGAGAGGGCCTCAGGACACACAGACAACTAATCTCACTGGTGCCAGAGTCCGTACGCGAGCGGGGCTGCCGGAGTCCAAGGAGGAACCAAACACCCGGGACACGTGCTGAACATTTCCGTTAAACTTGCTAGAACAGACCACGAGACAAAGCTGTACCTCAGATGAGCTCCTATCCCAATGGCCCCACACTCCAAATGAGGAAAGACCGCGAGGCAGGGGAGCTTCAGGACAGCAACCTCCCGGAGGTGACGACCCCCTGACCCCCGACCTGACCTGACGTCTGCGAGGGCGGGACTGGCAGCGGCCTACCTTTGACCAGCTTCCCGTCTGCCACAGTCTTACTGGATGACGCCTCCTTCTTCCCCGTGGGGCCGCCTCTCGCTGCGTCGGCCGAGTCTTCACACACACCCTCCTCCCCACCGTCACTCGGCTTTTCGGGAGCAGATTCTGCAGGAGCCTCTTCTGGTGCTGACACAGCCTAGAGATTGAACGTGACGGTCAACGGCGCCATCAGAGCCACCCAGGGTTTGTCACAGACAGACAGACAGACTTGCCACCTCCTGACACAACACAGCAGACGGGGAGCGCAAGGAGGTTCTCCCTCTGGAAGGACAGAACGCCTCTAAAAGCTGTAATGCCGTCTCGGGGGCCGACGCACACCGCCTTTTCTTTGGACACAGATGCCTGAGAACCCTTCCAAAATATCAGATCATGCCCGTCGGCTGCACGTGAGTCATTTTTATCAGTCTGAGCAATTACAGATACAAGTCTGAAGAACGCCACTGATAAGAAGCAAGGCCTACATCATCTACAAAATAGGTTTGAACCAAACAGGCACCCACGTACCCGGGGGAGCGCTGCAGGAGAAGCGTTACAAGGACAGGAGGAGCGGCATCCAGCAGGCGTGCGAGTCCCATGGCGGGACGCTGCACGGCGGCCGGCCGCCCCCAGGATAAAGGACCCACCACGGGCAGCACTGGCCATGAGCACCACGCTCCCATTCTACACACGGACGGGTATGTTAGTGCA
This sequence comes from Neomonachus schauinslandi, assembly GCF_002201575.2. Classification (NCBI taxonomy): domain Eukaryota; kingdom Metazoa; phylum Chordata; class Mammalia; order Carnivora; family Phocidae; genus Neomonachus; species Neomonachus schauinslandi. Next base: position 91,249,863 of record NC_058416.1, on the reverse strand, counting down.
AAAGAAACAGGGAACAGGGCCTCCACCAAAAGCTGTTAAAAACAACAGCCAACCAAAACATCAAAGGCTTCAAGAGACAGGATTCTCTGTTCAGAACATGCTGATCATCAGTGAAGTATGCACAGGGGTCAAAGTCTTCCAAGGATCCCAAACACAGGTTTCCACTCTGAAAGGTGCAGGTCCTCGCAGGCAGAGTACAGCCAGGAGCCCTCTGCTGCGTCCTGGGAGTAAGTACCAAGTATTCCTGCACCTGTGCCCCAGCCAACACAGAGGCTCCGGGCCTCCCCGGCCCCCCAGTACCTGTGCCCTGTCGCCCCCTTCCTTCTGGAGGAAGAACTGCTTCTTGAACTCGTAGTAGGCGTTATACTGGTGCCAGGGCTGCAGGAACTCGAACCTAGGAGCAGAGACGAGGAGGGGTCAGCTACGCGGACACACGGGGCTCCTACAGACGGCTCACTGCGAGCAGCCGCTGTCCCACATGCTCTCCAACGACCACTCGAGCCAGTTACCCCGACAGCCGTGCGTGGTCACAGAATCACATGCAAGCGCAACCTCTTGCTGGCTGGCTCACACCCGAGGCATGGAACATTATTTGATTAAATGGCAGACTCTTTTCCCTGGTTCTTTGTTTTGTGTTTCTTTATAAACACGTATCTTTTTTTAAAACTTGTATTTTTCTACCTGGCATATATATTTTTCCAGTTTTTATTTTCACTTCATTTGGTCAACAAACAGTCTGATACTCGTTTCAGGTGCGCGGTGTACTGACTGAGCACCTCCATACACCCCCCGGTGCTCCCCAGGACAGGTGCCCTCCTTCATCCTCGTCCCCACCCCCTAAATGGCAGATTCTTGAAAAGCAGCAACTCCAGCCCTGTTTTAGGTAAGCTTCAGCATTCTTAAAAACAAAACAAACAAAAAACCCACCACACAACTCTAAGTAATTCAGCAAGGTGATTATAAGACGTATTTATGTAAACACACGAGGATTAAAAACGTTAAAGAAAGGAATTAGGTAGCTAGACTAAAACCAAGCTAAGTGAAATGCCCCACACCCGTATCCATCCCTCCCGTTCCATTCCTCACCTCTGGTCGTTCTTGGCACGGACGCTGGTCTCAAACTTGAGGCCGTTGCGAGCCACGTATTCTGCCAGCTTGTCGATCACGGGCTGAATGTCGGGGGGCGGGGGGATGATGGCCGCCACAGGAGCAAGTGCACTGCAGAGGAGAGCTCCGTCACGCTCCCAGTGCAGGGGCCCCCGAAACCACCAGCTGGTGGACCAGCGCGGTGCGCTGTGGGGGGCTCTGAGCGTCCTGGGCCACACCCACATGCAGTGACACACACGCACACACACAGAGACTATCTGAGCACACCTTCAACCACAAACAATTAATCCAAGTCAGCTCCTTGAAAATGGACTAAAATATCATTGCCAATGGTAAAAATGGGGTTTTATGGAAAGTAAGACTTAAAACCATGAAAACAGGTTTATTTTTTCCCCTAACGTTTCCCTCCGGTGATAAGCCAATTCTTAGAAGCAACCAAGAATAAGTCACGCGTTGATTCTTTTTCACGTTAAAACAGAGGACGTGCACTTCAACGTCCTCGTTTCGTGCCCCCTTTCTCAGCACGGTCAGAAAGAAGGTCATTTTGCAGAAACACCCAAGTGTTCTGTCAAATTTCAACTGCAGGCACCCAGCGCTCCTGACAAAGCGCCCACAGTGCACTCGCCCACTCTGCAGACCCCAGATGTTGGTGTAAGACAGGTGTTGGGGCCCAATCCCTGCCCCACTGTCACTTTTGTTCAATGCTCAGCTGGTCTGGCAGCCAGCCCCCATTTGCCTACAGCTTCTGGGAGTCACTTCCATCGACTTCATAAAATCCTGCATTTCTTGGAAATAACTGCAGCTTCACTTCCCCCTGACTTTACGAAGAACTGCCCAACTGAGATGTCAGAACATCAGAAAGCCCAGATGTGGGGAGTCAGGGTGGAGTGGGTGCTAAGGATGCAGGGGTTATGGGGACTATGGGGGGCTGAGGATGCAGGGGTCATGGGGGAGTGGGGCGCTGAGGATGCAGGGTTTATGGGGTATTGGGGTGCTGAGGATGCAGGG
>NC_058416.1:91190764-91242748 GCF_002201575.2 Neomonachus schauinslandi | reverse complement strand
CTCTCCCGCTCCCCCCTCTTGTGCTCTTTCTCTCTCTCACTCTCTCTTTCAAATAAATAAATAAAATCTTTAAAAAAAAAAAACTTTAATAAAAATAGAAACAGTTCACAAGTTTGGACCAACAGCATAGGTCGGGCAATCGCAGTGTAACGCAGCCTTTGTGCAACAGAAGTCAATAAATGGTTTTCAGGGCGCCTGGGTGGCTCAGATGATTAAGCGTCTGCCTTCGGCTCAGGTCATGATCCCGGGGTCCTGGGATCGAGCCCCGCATCGGGCTCCCTGCTCGGCGGGGAGCCTGCTTCTCCCTCTGCCTCTCTCTCTCTCTCTCTCTGTCTCTCATGAATAAATAAATAAAATCTTTAAAAATAAATAAATAAATAAATGGTTTTCAGAACTGAGCACCATCCCTTTGAAGTACTTGTATGCAGATTAACCATCAGTCCACAGGACTTTCCTGAACTGTCCATCATGTTAAATTGAAACAGTGTTAAAAACAGCGCTCCTGGCAAGCTGGCAGATTAACTCGGGAATCCACCCTCAGGACACGTGAAGACACTGGCTAAGATAAAGCAGAAACTCTCAGACCACAGCAGAGCTCACAGAAAGAGGCAGCTCTGTCTTCAGGTGGGAAAATGAGAGCCCGCCCAAACCTGAACGCGCCCTCGGCCTGGGCTGCCCCGGGACCGCAGCAGGGGGTCAAGCTGGGGCAGAGGCGCTGAGCTGGCGTCCCCAACAGACGTGTGCAGGCGGTCCGCTCTACCCTCTCGACATACACGTGGTGAGCCTTCCAGCAGAGTCTTCACCACACTTTGCAAACGTGCACAGGAATTTGACAAACTCCATTTATCTAAAAATAATGCTGACAGCCACCCAACATCGCTGTCTAGTGAGGTGTGGGGTGGCTCGCTGGCTGGCAGGCCTCCCACTGCGGGATGCAGGCGTCACGGCAGGTTTAACAAGTCCCCTTTCAGCTGGAGCCTCACTTTGAGGACTGCCAGGGATGAAAAGCCTTCAGGGAGAGGGTCCCCAACTCTGGAGCCCGGGGTATGACAGTGGCGGTGAACGGCAGCCCGACCCCCACGCCTTGCCTGTCGCACCACCTCTGGGTCCCACTCCCGAGAAGAGCGCCTCACTCCCTCACTTCTGACGCCGGCACATCCTGCAGTGTCCTCCGCGTGACGCGCCCCCCCAGCTCCCAAAGTCTGACCGCTGGTACCTCCCCCATCCCAGGCCGACTCGAGGGGGCCCTGCTTGCCTGGGGCACCGCCAGGTCTGAGGGCTCCACGTCCGAAGAGCAGCGGCGGGCAGTCCCCACAGCCCCCAGCGGATGGCAGGCACCTGCCCAGCATTTAATGAGTGAAGCCAGCGACACCAGCCAACAGCAAGGCCCGGGAGCCTTTCCTGACACCTTGTGCTAAGGTACGCGGGCACACGGACTCCCCCTTTTATCTCTGAAGCCGTGAGCTCGACGTCACAGACCCTTTAAAACGGCCGTCAGAGTGCACACTTTTTTTGTATACCCCCCCCCCCCCCGCCCCAACTCAGAGATTCTCACAAACACCAAGTTTTGAGACTCCCTGGACCAGACCGCAGACAGGACATACAGGTGTCTGGTTGGTGCTCCAAGACCGAGCTCCCTTAAGCTCACCATCACGTTGTCATGATGGGGTGCAGCGTCCCAGAGGGCTCCTACCGCTTTCTCTACCACTGGGCGTCCGCAACATAACACACCTCAGTAGCCTTGCTGTCCACCACATTTTAGGTTGAATGTCTGAGAGGCGAGTAGGTTTCACAGGACATTGAATGTCGATGGCATTATTAGCATCATGAGCACCACCAATCCTACTCCATATGAATCCAAGAAAGACGTCTCAACGGCACCTACGTTTCCTAAAGGCAGACGTAGCTGTTATGAAAAGAATCCAGCTACTTCAGAGCGTAAGGCACGTTCGGGAGCACTTCTTTCCCAGACTGCAGCTGCTTAGAGATGGACAGAACCACGTAACACGGGGGCAGATCAACACCCCTGATTTCCTTCCAAAGCCCTTCTAATAACTGCCTTCCTGCAAAAATCAGAGCCAATTTACTGATATCTTATGTGGTCTTAATCTCATATAAACTTAACTCCCGGAAGAGAATCCTGGTGTCAAAAGGGTTCTTGGAGATGAGGGGGCTGGTGAGCAATCCCTTCTGTGTAAGCAGCAGTTCGGGGAAGACAACATGGCTCGGTATTGAGAATGAAAATGCCTTTACTGAGTGCTGTGGAACCAATCTATTTTACCCATACAAGACATCTGGACGATGGAGTACGACCAGCGGAGCGGCTGTAAGTGGCGGCCATGACACAGCCCCTGGGCCTGCACTTCACCGCGCCCACCCCCACCCCACCCCCCGCCGCCCCGCCCTGTCCAAGCCCAGGTGAGCAGCTTGGCCTCCCCTGGACCTGCAGACGGTCCTCCCCATGCACCCCAGGGACCTTCCTAGCAAGTTTAATGGCTTTAAATCCTCTTTGTGCTTGATGATTCCAGAATTCCTACCTTCAGCTCTGAGCTGAACTTGCACATTAACCGCCCACTCCACACCCCCACTGGGATGTCTCATAAACAATTCACTCGGGTTGAGTCCAGATCAGGATCCCTGCCTCCTCCCTACATACCTGCTCTCTCAGGGAGCGGCCATGCCGTGCCTGCGGGTGGGTCAGCTGCACTGGCACGCTTCCTCCCAGACCCCTGCTCTAAAGCTCCAGAAGCACTGCCTGGACCAAACAGAAGAGCAACCCCCCTGTCCCCGGAAACCCTCCTATCTCTTCCCACCCAGGGCTCAGGCCACGTTCCCTGCCCTCTGTCCCACCACTCTCCGGTTCCGCTCTCCTCGGGCCTCTGGCTTGGAGGACCTCGCCAACGATGTCCACCGGCACGGTGACTTCCTCTCGGGCTCTCAGTTCCATGATTTTCCACGGCAGAAGGAACCTTGTTCGCTGCTATTCCCAGCACAGTGCGAGCACAATGCCAATCTGCTCAGTGACTACAAGTTCCATGCACGAGGATGAGACGTGCAATGGTGGTGGGCTTCTCTGCAGCAGTAAGGGCCACTAGGAAAGGGTGGCCCAGAACTTCCAACGCCCGAGGGGCAGTATTCAACGCACAATTCTAGGCCTGTCCAAACCACTTACCATATGCGAGAGCAGAATCAGGGCACCCTAAAACGTGTGTGCTCCTGCGTACCCCACCGGAGCGCGTGCTAAACCAAGTACAGAAGTAAACATCACACACACCAGAAGAAGCTCAGGCAGTAACCCAGGACATCGGCGAGAGCCTGGAAAACACCGGGCTGCAGGCTGAGAGCGCAGCCACTTCACGCGGGTTCAGGGGCAAAGGGGCTCAGCAAACACAGCTGTGAACGTCACCAGAACGCGCACTGGAGCACGCGCCGTGCCTACCGTGCCCGCAGGTGACCAAGGCGTCTGAACGACGATGTGCTGGGGAGGCGGCCCACCCCAGCCGCCCTGCAGACGCCGGGCTGGAGGTCACGGAAGCTCTGTCTGGGTGACTGCCTACAGCACCCAACAGCTGGGGCTACTCTAACGCAGGGCGCAGGGCGTAAAGACAGGCCCCAGACTACGAAGAGTCAGGGCAGGAGACTGATAAGCCGTTTCTGTATCGTTCTCTTTTGAATTTTGATGATAAAGTAGAGATTTAAGTGTATCAGTAAAGTTATAAAGTAGCCAAAGCAGAGATGAAACACTTAAGGTAAGAAGTAAAATTTGGGGTGTGAGAGAGCACCAGTGAGCTCAATTATCATCCATCACAGCAGGAAGACAACAGAGAATCCAACCCAGGGCAGATAAATCCCAAAATAGCGCTACAGACCCGTGACTTAGAGGGTAACCATCAAGAACTCAAAGACAAATGGTTAAAAGGAAATACTGTGAAACAATGTGTGTGGGGGGGAACAGGGGTTCGACCAATACTTCTCATAAAAAGCATTTATTACATTACTTGAAAGTGTACTACTCTGACTCAAGTAATTTTTAAAGTACCCTAATTACCATCAAAGAGATGACGAGTATCTGACCCTCCAGTGCCCCCTGAATGCTGGGGAAACAGCATCACTCCCGCTCCTCCTCAATGTGTTACTGCGTGTGTCCATCCAGCCACTATTAATAAATACGTCCTTGTAGGAGCGAGGCATCTAGGGGCTGGAGGCCCCGCAGTATCCATGACAGACCAGTCCTGTCCTCCTGCTGCTTCTGTACAGCAAGTGAGGGTATGAAGTAAACCAGACACTGAGAATGGCCAAGAGAACGTGAAACCCTGTGAGAAGGGCATGAACTGGGGAAGACCGTCAGCAAAGCCAGGGGAGGTCTGACCTGAGAGGGACAGTGTTTCACGCCAAGGAGGAGCCAGTGCAAAGGCCCTGCGGTCAGATCCCACTTAGCACACTTCAGGAACAGGAAGAGCACACTGGGGGGCAGTGGAGGCGAGTTTCTGGAATCTCAATGGGATGGGTAACCACAAGGAGGTTCTGAGTAGAGACATGATGACACGGGGTTCAACTTCGGGATCATACTGGGCTGCAGCAAGGCAGCACCAGGACCGAGGAGGCTGACAGTCAGCGGCTGAGACCACAAGTGGACCTGGTGAGGAGTGCCAGATTTGGGACAGATCCTGAACGAGGTCCCCAAGGACGTATAGCGTGATTACACATGGGTGTGAGAGACGAGAAGACTCACATGGTGCCCGCTGCTCTGGCCTGAACTGGGGGTGTGAGGGGAAATTGGGGGTCGTGCTGCAGATGCTGCAGATTCAAGACCTCCGCTGCCCAGCCCAGCGGTGACGGCAAGAAGGCAGGGAGGTCGGGGATGCAGACACAGATCTGTACCAACAGGATGTGGGAACATTTCCTAAGAACACAAACAACAACATACTTAAGAGCAGGATTTTACCAAAACTGGTCTTTGCTATAACTTTAAAGTCTATAGAGCTTTCATATAAAAAGAAGTCAGTAAAATGAAGACATTTATATTCAAGTAAGGTCTCTCGCTAATTCTGGGATAGAGCATGGTTGGCAAATGTTTCCTACAAAGAGTCAGACAATAAATATATTACTCTTTGTGGACCAAGAGGCAAAACTGGGGGCATGATATACTCAAAGAATAAGAAAAAATAAATTCCCACACATTTTTTAATTGATGAAAATTCCAAGTATAATAAAAATACCTGCAGGCCGCCCACCTGGCAGCTTCCGTTCACCCTAGCTACACCTCCCTCCCCTCCACAAACTGGAATGCTTGTTTCTGTTTTCCAAAAGTCACACTTCTCTCAAGAGCTTTTAGAAACGCTCTTCTAACCTCAGCAGTTAATAACTTCAAAAGTGTTTTTTTTAAGATTTTATTTATTTATTTGACAGAGAGAGAGAGAGACTGTAAGAGAGGGAACACAAGCAGGGGGAGTGGGAGAGGGAGAAGCAGGCTCCCCGCCGAGCAGGGAGACCGATGTGGGGCTCGATCCCAGGACCCTGGGATCATGACCTGAGCCGAAGGCAGATGCTTAACGACTGAGCCACCCAGGCACCCTTCAAAACTATTTTCAAACATATGGAAAAGTCACAGGAGTACCATCTGTCCTCACTCCCACCATTATTTGGGTTTTCCCGTACTCCCTTCTATTGTGTGACCACACGTTCAGGGGTTTCTGAGACACGGGTGGATTCTATGGAGAGGATGATATGCATATTCCCAAACACTTGGGGGTCTGATCTCTGACTTAGGTTCACAGTCAACCAATAAACACACAGAACGTGCAACACTGTAGATAATTTCCCAAATCACAAGTGAGGTTCCTTTACCCCTATTTCACATTCAAGCTAAAGCTAGACTCCAGGGGGTGGGGGGGTGGGTGGAGGGAGCCACCGGCCAAAAGAAGTTACTGCACACACCCCGGGGAGTGCGCATAGCAGGACCGAAGCCCGAGTGGCCCCTCCCGTGTAGTTAACAGCTGAAAGACCGGCATCAGAATAAGTAATTTTCATGGTGATTTCACTATGTAACATAAAACTCTACGTGACTACCTATTCTGTTGAAAAGAAACCTTAATAAAGGTTTTATCAGCACCTAAAGATTCAGATCCTGAACACAGTATTAATCTCATCAGCAGTCTACTCGACTGGAGAATTTTCCTCTGCCCACAGTTTAAAAAGTTATGCTCTCTTCACACTGAAGACCTTTACCCCAGGAGAAGTCAAATTATGGGAGTTCAAACACCAGGCACCAACAACACGATCTAATAGTGATCTCTAGTATTACCGAGTTCTGCATTTCTCTCATCCACTGGACGGTCTGCTTACCCTGTCCCCAAGACTTCCAGCTTTGCCTGGTGGATTTAGACCATTTCCACGAGTTCCTGAAGGGCCCCTGTGACCCCTGTTTGCTGCACGCAGGGTACTCATCTGCTGGCTCTCCATAATACAGTCTTGTGTCGCAGGGAAACCACAGTCAAGCCAACCAATAACCCCTACAATGCTAAGTCCACACCTGTGTTTTTAAAGCAGCCTTTTTTTTTAAAGCATAGTTTACATATAAAGTACATGAATTTCAGGTGTGCAACATAGTGATTCAACTAAGTTGACAGTTTTTACATAAAAGAGTATTACTGCCCTGCCTAACTCCCTAAATACTTGAAAGCATTTACCACTTGGATCATCACACAGTGTCTGAATATGTTCAAACTTAATACTTGTTACCACAAAGTGCATCCCAGTCACCTTTTATTTAGTCCCTTATGACCTCCAGACGACCCGGTGTTAAAAAAAATTCCCCAAATGAGGGGTGCTTGGGTGGTTCAGTTGGGTAAGCATCTGCCTTCAGCTCAGGTCATGATCCCAGGGTCCTGGGATCGAGTCCCGCGTTGGGCTTCCTGCTCAGCCTGGAATCTGCTTCTCTCTCTGCTCCACTTGTGCTCTATATCTCTCGCTATCTCTGTCTATATCTCAAATAAATAAAAACCTTAAAAAAAAAAATTCCCCAAACGAAAGGAGACTTGTCTCGGTCACCAAAGCCTTAGACTAGGAATATCTGAACAGCTTCTGCGATGATGAAGAATGTCGTCTGCAAAGCTGGAAAACCACTCAAACCAATCAGTTTTAACCCTAGGAATAGGGGACCCAGGGACTTCAGGCCAGTGTTTAAAAGCAATCGCTCTCTTTCTGGCAAATAAAACCTTCTAGAAAGGCCTGTCTCTACCCATTACTTAAAGTCTTCATCAGCGACCCTCATGTGAAAAGTTTTGAGTTTTCAATACTGTATTAGGTTTGGAGGCCTGTTACATAAAAACAGGTTCCAGAGAGTTCTGGGTGAAGAAAGGGAGCGGCTCAAGTGTGCAACCTGAACCGCAGGGTGGAGACGCCTGCAGACACGTGCGGAGGGCCTGCTGACTGGGGGCTCGGCGGCTCCTAGACCTGCTCGGGGGCATTTTCAGGATCTCACAGGAGAGCCCAGAATGGGCTTTCCAGAGAAGGCTGCACTTGGAAAGGAAGACAAAGGATCTCAGATGTGGCGGGGACAGTGTCAAGGAGGAAGGGCCTACAGCATCGGACAAAAGGTTTGGACAGAGCCGCCGGCATGAGCGGGAGACAACCAGGAAAGGGCACAGAGCTATGCGGGCCACCAGAGCTGGGCAGCGACCACCGTGGGGCCTGCATGAAAACAGAATGCAAGCAAGCACGGAGTTTTCAGAGCCACAGATGAATCTGGTGAGAGAAGAATTCCACGGAGCACAAAGGAAAGGAAAGAAAGCAACCCCTGAGCCGGACCGGGGCCGAGCTAAGCTGGGTCCTAACTGGGCTTGCCGCCTCCTGTGCAGCCCGGGAGAGCTCGCGACAGTTTTTACATGTTTCAGTGGTCAGAAACAAAACAGAACACTTCATGACACAAATGTTCTATGACATTCCAGTCTGGGCGCCCCTGAAGCCCGGTCGGCTGGGGCCCGGCCACGCCCCCTCGCGGCCTCCCGTCTGTGCTTGCCGACCAGCTGCAAGAGCAGGGCCATGCCAGGGATGGCGGGACCTGCGGCTCAGGACCTGAAAAGTGACGGCGGGACGTTCACAGCAAGTCTGCACATCCCGCTGCTGCACCAAGAGAACAGAGGCCCCAAGCCACACCTTTACAGAACCAGCTCGTTTTAAACTCAGACAGGGGCGCCCTGAGTGGCTCAGTGGGTGAAGCGTCTGCCTTCAGCTCAGGTCATAATCCCAGGGTCCTGGGATCGAGTCCCATTGGGCTCCCTGCTCCGTGGGGAGTCTGCTTCTCCCTCTCCCTCTGCCCTTCCCCCCTCTCTGTCTCTCTCTCAAATAAATAAAATCTCTTAAAAAAAAAAAAACCTGCAACGGACAGAACAGGTATGACTGAGAAAACCAGTCACTGACACAGAAGGAGATGGACAGAGATGGCCAGACCCACACGCTGAAGGTGAAAGAGAAACAGATTAAAACAAAAAAGAGAAAATGATACACACAGAAGAAAAAGATGATCCAAAAGAAGGAAACTGATGTCTTTTAAGCAGAGAAGCCAACAACTGGAAGAGAAAAAATAAAGAGACCTCCAGACGACCCGGTGTTAAAAAATTTTAACATTAAAATTTTAATGTTAAAAAAGAGAGACACACGACGGAAAACAGCCTCCAGGATGGAGGATGGAGAACCAAGTATCTGAGACGGGGCAGGACACACTCCAGGGCAACGGGAGGGGAGGGAGGGGATTGCCCACCAGGTGGCCAGCCAGTGAGCACCAGCGCCGCCCCCCCGCCCCCCCCTCCCCCGGGGGTCGCTGACGTGACCGAGCTCTGAGAACGGCGTCCAGGAGCAATGAGTGAGAACCAAGCCGCTAACAACCCCACACGACTGGCTTCTCTGCCGTAGGAAGGCCCGGGCTGGACGCTAGCTTACAAAGATCTCGGAGAAGGAAGATACTCCGCAAGAACTTTACATCCAGACAAGCTCTCCTGTCTGCACAAGGTGGGAGGGGGCACTTCTCAAGCATGCGAGAATGCGTGAACAGAACCCTCGGGACAGGGGTCCATGAGACTCGAACGCACAGAGGCGCCCCAGGGAAAACCTAACCCTTGACGGAAGCCAACCCGGCCAGGGGGTGTGGGCTACAGACACACCATCAGGATTACTCACACTCTCACAACACAAACACACTGCTTCCTAAAATCAGGAGTTGGGGCGGGGGATTAAGGGATTTTAGGAGTATTTTAATTTCTTCCAGTTTCACAGTTAATTAATGACATCTAAGATAAAAACAGAGCTTTAAAAAAAATCCACAATCTCAATCTCTTTAGTGTTCTCCTAATCTCCGAAACTGAATTGAGGTATGGAAGAAACTTTTATCTGAAGATCAGCAATTACTTTACTTTGATTTTTGATTATAGGTTCTTCTGTTAAATTGGAATAAAAATAAAAAAGCTTACTTCCGGTTTAACACAATATTTCTATCTGTACATCCAACTTTCTAATCCCTGTTCCGCACAAAGCCCATCTTTGTATCCCCAGCCGGGAGCTTCCCACCCTCCCCCCACTTCTGTCAGGGTTTCCCACTGCATCAGGGATGCTCCCCTCAGGATAAAAATGTCTATTTCTGGGCGGTGGAATCTTGGGTACTATTTTTACTTTCTTGCTTCTATTTCTCTTCACTTACAATAAAGGCATTTTTTTAAAAAAGGGTTTAGAAAGTAAGTAAAGCACTTCAAGATCATGATTTTGCAGAAAAAAAGAAATGCCATGAACAACAGCAGCAAAATCACACTTAAAAAAAAACAGCAGAAGCAAGAAAATATCTAGTCTAGCCACACGGTACGGTTTAATTTCTCTTCAGCTATTTATAGAAAGAAACATTTAAAAAAACTGGGTTGGTGTTTTAGTTTTAAAAACCTGCCTGCTATACCAGTGAACAGTAGTTCATTCAGTATTACTGTTTCCTGCATAATTAACTGTATTTATGACCCTCTTCGACAAAGACTTACAACTAAATAGCAGGAAACAGGGGCGCCTGGGTGGCTCAGTCGTTAAGCATCTGCCTTCGTCTCAGGTCATGATCCCAGAGTCCTGGGATCGAGCCCCGCATCGGGCTCCTGCCGAGCGAGGAGCCTGCTTCTCTCTCTCCCACTCCCCCTGCTTGTGTTCCCTCTCTTGCTGTGTCTCTCTCTGTCAAATAAATAAATAAAATCTTTAAAAAAAAAAAAAAATAAATAAATAAATAGCAGGAAACAACCAAATAACAGAAAATCACTGTCAAGCTAATAAAAGGAAGAAATTGTTAGTTTTACACATCTGTATTTAAGGATCTTTTAAAAAAATTCTTTCAAAATAAAAACAGACGCTTTTCTTCGGAGGCTGCCTCTATCCAGGAAAATCTCTCATCAGCAAGAAGTCAATCACAAGGAATGGCCCGAGGTGATCCCTAACCACGCGCTAATAGAAAGAGCGGGAAAGGCTGGGTGACGCTGGCTCTGACGAGCCCCAGCGGCACCAGGCTCTGGCGGGGAGCAGACAGATGGTCTTGAAACTGCGTGTTAACGTCACAGGCCTGCCGGAGCTCCCTCAGGACCCTGCAGCAGTTTCACAGAGACATGCCATCCCTCTTGCGCTTTTTCTGGGAAGGGGACAGTTACCTCCACGGTCCAAGAGGCACAGACACGCGGCGACGGAGCAGCCCCCCGCGGAGCCCCACTCCGCAGGTCGTCTCCCACCTGACCCGTTGGAGACGCTTCCCCCCTAGTCTGAATCCGACTCGAGGGCCTCCTCCTACACCTGCTCCTCTGCACCCGGCCCCACCCCTGCGCGCAGCCAGCTGTCCCCTTGTCCTCTCCCAAGGGCACGCAGGGCATCTCGGTCTCCCCCCAGCACTAGAAATCTGGCTCGTGCTGAGTACTCCTGTAGCTGCGGATGTGGACTGCAGGCACATGCACCCTCAGGTCTGACGGACGTGGCCAGCGCACCTGCACACGCGCCCTGGTCACCTCCGCCCGCGGCACAGACGGAAATCGCACCGCAGGTCCCGCCGGAGTGGCTCTTCTTCAATCTCTATCGTTATAAAGGAACTCAAGCTTGTTAATGTGAAATAACATTTTCAACGGCCCAGAAGCCTTGACTGTACCCAAGATTTGCAATTCTCGTGTTCTTGCGTGCCGGCCAGGGCGGGCCTGTCGACCATCGCAGTCCTGTATCCTGCACGTGTGTGCTGCGGTCTGGCGCGAGGGCGACCCTGGCTCGCACCGTCCAGGCCTCGGGCTCTGAAGCCAGCAGGTACAATGCCACTCGGGGGAGCCGCGAGGGGAAGCCTTTACAAAAACTGCACAGCCACGTTTACCTTTCTAAATTACTCACGCTGCGGCCTGTGTTTCTGCTGCACTTTTCTTCCCTATTTGACTATAAAAGCTGTTGGTGTGTGTTAGACGCTTCTGCTTCCTCCGTAATTTTACTTTTCTACTAGCGCAATCCAATGTCATTTGTTAGCTTAAAGGACAGAATTCCTCACCAGCCCAAGTCTCCTCACTTTGCTGAGCTGTCCACGCGGCACCTCCACCTGGAAGCCGCCAGGCTGCTGGGTGAAAGACGGGGCTCGTCCCTGGGGACTCCCCTCCCCGCAGGCTGCCCCGATGCCTTCCCCACCCGCTCTGGTCGTGCGTCTCGGGGCTCTCGTCCGCGCGCCCTCTGACGGCGGCCCCGCTGTGCGTGCTGGGCAAGCTGCCAGCCTGGTGCGCTGCACGCCAGGGCCATGAGGCTCCTCTCCAGCTCGCTGGGCCTGTTTGCTTGAATGGCACAGCTCTCCTCTGGAACAGTTTTTTCCAGTGAAACTACTGTAATTACACATTTAATTAGAATTTATGCAAATCGGTGGAGGACCAACTGCTTACAAGACCGTGCGGAACCAGGGAGAACTGGGCGGAGAGCTGTCAAGTCACAGACCGCCACCCAAACTCTGCTCCGGGGCGGGTCACCGCACGGCGTCCGGAACGGAGGGGGCAGTCCCACGCGACCGGCCGATGGCACACCTCGTGTCCACGGTACGAGATGTTTCAGGTCCGCCGGTACCACTTCTAGGTCTGTTCTTAGCCCAGACTTTGTTTAAACCACCACCTCCTCAGGCCCCGACAGGTCTTCCCTTGTAACATTTCACTTACTACCTGATAGGACTCACTGTGCCTCCTTTTCAAATTTTCCATATTCTTCATTTTTTTTTCTTTTTCCCAAAGGTAACCACAGAATCTACCCGCAGATGAAAACAAACGTCTTTGAAAACCTGAATACAGGTGCTCACATGTATTTGCACTGGGCAAGTTCAAGCCCGGGGCTCCTCCTAGAAACTGGATCAGTGTATCTAACCGTCCAGGCCTCCTGCCTCACCCCACGAGCCTTAGACCCTGGACAGAGGTTGCTGTGGCGACCCTGAGGCGGGTGCTGTCGGGGGGCTCTCACGGGACTCGCTCCCCACCAGGCACGGCCCCTCTCCCTCTGCACAGCCCAGCTTCAGAGGGCCCGTGCTCAGGTGTCCATTTCCACACCCTGTCTGCTTCCCGCCCCACTGCAGTCCAGCTTCTGTCCTCCCCATGTCAACGAATCGGCTCTCGCTTCTGGTAACGAGGGTGCTACATGCAACCTGGACACCTCACAGCCCACCTCCCCAGCCTCTAGGCAGCACTGACCACTGCTGAGCAGTCTCCTGAGAAGCACTGGGACAGCCCACTGCCCCCACGCCCATGACCCCTTCCACAGGCACAGTGGAGACTGGATGCAGAGGGATGCCTACAAGCAGCACCTACATGCCCACTGTTTTCTTGGACTGCCTTGTATTTTTACAAAATATGAACTCATTGCCGACATTTGTAAATTGAGATATTTCACCTAAATTTAGATTTCTTGCTTCTCCGGAAAACCTGGACCCTGGTCCCTGCCTCTGGCACAGCCGCAATCCCTGCGTAAGGAGCCCCGGGTCCTGTCAGCACGGACTCTCTCATCTCTGTTGGCTTAGACAGCTGAGCTGTGAGGCAGTAACACCAGGCTCGAGTCCCAGAACGGCCCGTCACGCTCACACTCTGGGAGGTGCCGTGGTCACTAACTGGCGCCCCCCGCTGGAGCACTTCCGGGGGAAGGTGGGCAGGGTCCAGGCGGGGAGTTACACCTGGTGCACCTGCTGTTTGCCCAACGAGGGACCGCCATCAATGGGGCTCTGGGAGCCCGCAGGGAGCCTGAGTCACAGAGCAGCCACTGGACCTGCTGAACGGCAGGCACCCCCCCTCGCAGTGCCGCGGGGGCTGCAGACACGCCGCCCGCCACCGCCCTCGATGCTTAACGATACAAGCTCCATGATAAACAGAGCGAATGATCGGGTGATGGTGACCCTGCCCCCGAATTTCCTCTCCTCTTCCGTGCAAGACAGTTCAATACCTTCAGGATGTAGTGGATGCACACGGACAAGGTGTTTAACTTGGAGAAATCCAATGACAGGGCTGAAAAAGGAAAACAAGGAAGCCGAAGGACGTTCTACTCAGCCAATTTCTACTGGTCACTCCGACTCCCATTCACCGGTGTGGCCCTGCTGTCCACACAGCACTCCCCGCCATGAGCACTGCAAACCCCAGGTCCTTTAAGAAGCTTTTTCAGGGTTCCCTCAAGTCACTGACTTGTAAAGTCTGCAAACGTTACTTCGGCATGTCAGAGTCACACGCTGCCACGGGCCGCACCAGGAGAGGGGTGCAGAGGGGCCTGGCTACTCTTTCTGACAGACACTCGAATAATGAGCAGCCTACGTCTTAAAAGAGAATTATCTCCGGCTGATCTTCCACCCTCTAATGGTGACGAGCTTTATGGACGGATCATCTGATCGGATCTGCAGGTGAAGAACAACAAATCCCTGCAGCCATCCTAAAGCCTCTGCTCTTATTCAACACTGAACTTCTGAGCAATTTTAAAAAGATCGGATAATGAGACCGAGGTCAAATACTTTCAAATGATGACTTGAAGAGAACCTCAAGATTTGCCTTCCATTAATAATTTTCTGGTAATTAAAAAGACAAAAGGCTAGCAAGGAGCCCGAACAGGTGGGAACTGTAACTAGCTGGGACTCTAGGGCGCACATTGCACGCTAGCTTGAGCTGTGTCCTTTGCAGGAAAGCAACCATGCAGACAATGCAAGCCCACCAGCGTCCGCGCTCCTTGGGCTTCGTAACAGAGCTTCGACTTCGGTTAGGGCTGCGGCCTGCTGGGACTCCAGACCCCCCTGCAGGCCGGGAGACCATGCAACACCGTCCTGTCTGTGCGGGTCAAAGGGAGGCACCAGGCACGGCTTCTTGCGGGGGGGAAGCAGGGGTCTTCAAAGAAAGGCAAAGTCCCCGAGCACCTGCTTTCCTCCCCTACCCTTCTGTTCATCCTTCCTGGAAGGCAGAGCTGATGCTGGACACGGAGCAGCCGTTCGTCAACATTAGGTGACACACAACAGGATGAGGCCACGTGCCGAGGATGGCTAACCATTAAGACCCGAGTGACTGAGTCCTCCCAGCACCTCCACCAGACGTGGGCTGCAGGCCGGGAGGCGCACAGTGAGGTACTCACAGTCAGCGGTGTACTCGACCTGGGAGGGCTGCACGGTGCCATCTGCCGCGGGGGGGGGTGGGGGCGGGGCTGTCAGCCTGGGCTTTACGGACCAGCACGGCAAGGGGGTGATCCGGGTCCACCACCTTCAGAGGCTGCAGACAGAGAGGATGCATGATCACACCGTTTCCCGGACCCTGAGTCACGGAGAACTCTTTTGCGGCCAAAGAAGGCTCAACTTAAGGGCTTGGTGGACGTGCTTGAGGAAACCCTCGGCATGCATACAGAGAGGGCCTGACTGTGGCCATGCGTGAGCCCCAGAGGAAGCGAGGGGACAGATGGCTTCCATCCTCTAGTAACCACTCGGGAAAGGAAGGAGGGGTGGGCAGGACTGTACTGCCACAGATAAAAGTGAGCCACCAATCAAACAATGAAAATGCAAAAGAGACTTTGATGATAAGATACAAAAGAAATGGCTGCTTCATGATTTCCCAAAACTAGACTAGCAGCAGTTTTGTTACAGTATAAAAAATACAGAAGATCAAAACCTTCATCAGCTCCTCCAGGCGGTTACACTTCTTGGAAGCAAAGAGAGACGGGTGCAGGTAACTCCCATCTCCTTCATCATCGTCATCATCAGAGCTGACCCCCGACTCTGGAAAGCAAAAGTGTGTTTCAAGATTCTGGTGTGTGCGGAGAGACAGGGCACAGATACATGATGGGAACACTCAGAAGCAGACAAAGACAGGGCTGCTGGTAACCGTGCAGCAGTTATCTGCTGGAGAGCACCTCTGGGGAACAGCCCCTGGAGCGCCACTGCCCAACTGCTCAGTGGAAAGCAGGGGACAGAGATAGGCAAGTGCCGCGGGCCCAGCCAGCACAGCCGTCCAGAGCTCACTAGTCTGGAGCCACCGCGTTTTAATTTTCTAGAAAAAAGGCAAAAATCCTGATTGATGAAAGGTAGAACAACGGCAACCGATACTTTAAAAAACTAACTGTGGAGAAAATGAGATCTGTAAAAGCAAGGTTTGTACAAATGATTCTGAAAATCATGTTTCAGCTCAAGAGAAAAAATTCAATGGCAGACATGTACAGACTGCTGTCCCTGCACATTTTTCAAAAGAGTTAACTGGGCTTTGTGGAAAGAATTCCCAATTTAGATATTTAATAAAAACAACAGATCATGGTAGAGATGAATAAAAAAAGGGAGTAAAGCTGACCGCTCCATTTCTGTGCGCACGGCTGGGACCACCCCAGGAAGCAGATTTACTCTTTTCTCCAGGAAACGTGAAACAGCCAAAACGAGAGGAAAAATTTCCAAACCAGATGATTATGTTCTGATAGCATCAATATTTAATTACATTTCACTATCTATGTAAATACTAATTAAGAATCTAGTGTATTTCTGGGGCGCCTGGGTGGCTCAGTCGTTGAGCGTCTGCCTTCGGCTCAGGTCGTGATCCCAGGGTCCTGGGATCGAGCCCCGCATCGGGCTCCCTGCTCAGCGGGAAGCCTGCTTCTCCCTCTCCCCCTCCCCCTGCTTGTGTTCTCTCTCTCGTTGTCTCTCTCTCTGTCAAATAAATAAATAAAATCTTTAAAAAAAAAAAAAAATCTAGTGTATTTCCAAGATCTACTCAAGAAGTGCTTTACCCCATCTAATCAGCATGCCTTAGTGACGGCATAAACATTCCGGAAATACTGCCGTGCAGGCTTATCCCCTCCCAGAGGCCGCCCAGCACAGACCCCGTGTCCACACAGTCTCACATACTCTTTTTCTCTTCGTTTCTGTTTTCCGCCAGCACCGTATAGCGTCCTTCTTTCATGGCTTTCTGGATGAATTTGTAGTAGGGGTTGAGGTAGTGATCAAAGCGTAGAAAGTCGAATTGAGAGTTTCGGGCCTGCTTGGCTTTCAGCATTATTTCAAACTGTGCTCCCTGTTTGCACACGAAATTGGCTGTGCGCTCAATGATAGCATGCATTTTGGCTGTTGGTGGCTATGAAAAAACATACATATTCACGTGATCAATTTTTCCTCTTTTTTCACTGGCCACATGACTTAAAACACACACAAAAAAACTGGCTTTACTGTCAATTATATGAAATAAGAGACATTTCAAGGGGCACCTGGATGGCTCAGTTAAGTGGCCGACTCCTGATTTCGGCTCAGGTTATGATCTCAGGGTCATGAGACGGAGCCCCATGTTGGGCTCTGTGCTCAGCGGGGAGTCTGTCCCTCTCCCTCTGTTCCTCTCGACTTGAGCTTTCTCTCTCTCTAATAAAATCTTAAAAAAAAAAAAGAGAGACACTTCAGTCGCAAGAGCCCAGTTTGAACAGCCCTGGTTCCAAGACACTTTGGTCTATTTCTGGATTCTGCAGTATTTCATGGGGAGAAAACTCACGGACCGAGGCAGGCCACTCCAGCTTTGAGGAGAACTGACTCGAGGCAATCTTTTTTACACCAAGTCACTGTACCTCCACAGTAACCAGGTTCTGTGATGGGGCTGGAGGCTGTGAACCCTCAGAAGCTGTATGCAAGTTATGTACATATGCACGTTTCTAGGGAGGGGGTACACGTTCACCAAGTTTCTCAAGTGTCTACACATCACTCCTCTTTCCTTCTTAGCTGGGGCTAGATTTCATAGCTTGGGAAACAGCCTTTTTGGACATGTGAGGAAAGCCCCATGCTCTCTCCTGCTCCTGTACCTAACTCGTCTCCACAGCACGCGGGTGTGGTCTGGCCAGAACAGGGAGGGTCTTACCCACAGGGACAGAGTGCACCATCTTGCTGCCTCCAAGTGAGGAGGTTACTACTAGGAACCAGACCCTGCCAGCGCTGCTGTTACTTCTACTACATGACACGCTTGGCATTTCCCACCCACAAATGGAGCTCGTCAGACCAGGTGCCGAAAGCCATACTCCAAAAATACTTTTAATAATAACGAAGAGATTAACACTTGGAAATTACATGCAAATAATGTGGGAAATTATTCATTAAAAATGGGCAGTTAACTATTCAAGATGCTTTCTGTAATTCCAGAACCACATCCTTCATAAAACATAAATGCCTTAACTCTTAAATTTAATTCCTGAACTAATACTTTGAAGTCCTTCACACTTAAACAGGATAAGTACCTACAATTAAAGTTATTTATTGATTCCAAAATAAACTAGATTCCATGTCAAAGGTCTACTGTGCCTGGAGTATGGATCCTGAGGCAGATTTTCAATGGCTTGGGTGAACAGCATGATTAATCTTCGACTGTGTTCCACGCACGTGTCGATCATTAACAGTGAATTCAGAACAGTGACCTTGAAAGGAAGCTACAATCGCCTCCATGGAGAGGCATTCTCTGCTGACCAAACTAACCTGCTGTTTTAAAATCTCCTAAAAGGAGGCCTATTTATGATACGACATCATGGTAAAAAGACAGTGGCCACAAAGCGTGGTGAGAAACAGAGCACGTGGTGAGCATACTTCTGGACCTGCTCCCAGAGCAAGTGGATAACATACCAACACCTGGTGTGGAAAATCTTTGCTCTCTTTATCACACTATTTTTACATCGATCTTTTCCTATTTAATACCACAAGTATCCCTACTATATAGTGGGATTTCAAGGACATACATACATATATGAGGTGTTACAAAAACTAATGATAAAAGGGGAAATACTTGTCTCACGTGGGCAAACCTTTGGTTTAAGAAAGTGACTGAGCCCAAGAAGGCAGGCTCACGCTTCCTCAGTCCTCCCAGATTACACTGACACAGCTCTAAAAACTGCACGGTAGACAGTGGGAAATGGTAGCATAGTATATGAGGTGAGAAAGCTCACGCCAGTGTCAGGTCTCCTAAGAGACCTGGACCAGAGCTCCTAAGAGCTCTGGAAAATGCTGGAGCTCAGATCCGAAGCAGGGGGACCAGGACGGGGTGGCACGGGAATGGAAGGCAGAGTGAAAAGTGAGGAGCCCCCGTAGCAGCTGGGCTGGCCCTCTCCTCTGCTACGATCAGGGGAGCAAAAATTAAATGCCCACTTCACTCACAGCCCAAAATAAATATCACATCAAGTCACAATTCAATTGTAAAAAAAATCCAAAAAACTATAAATGCAACGGTAGGAAACAGGATAATATTTTTAAAATCTTAGGGGGCGGGAAGGGACTTCAAAATAAAATTCAAAATCCTGGTGCTACAATGGGATCTAGTGATACGTGTGATCTACATTCTGCAAGGAAAGAGAGGTTGGGAGACAACGTACCTGGAGAACACGCATGCACGGCCCACATGGGGCACGCTCGCCACACGTGAACGGTGCTTAAAATCCCAAAGAAAAGGCAAGAACGCCACAGGATGCTTCCCATCCCCATCCCGTGGCAACAGAACCCCTGAATTATGATGACAATAACACTCTAATCCGAACAATCAGTGGGGCCTCAGCCCGAGGCGCAGAGCTCTGGAGCCGGGCCCGGGGCTGCAGGCCTGACCCTCACGTGCCTCCCTTGGGGCAGCTGCTCTGGCCTCCCTAGACCTCCAGGTGCCCTGCGCACTCAGGCTGACAAGGGCATCTGCTCCCCACGCCCTGGTGCTGTGAGGCCTGGGGACGGGAGCCACTCACGGCGTGTGGTGCCTGGTACACAGCACGCGGTCGGCACACGTCACCGCGGTGTTCCTACTCCAAGGGACGGAAATGTTGCGCACCATGGCGATCATACACTGAACCCTTCCCTGCTCGTCCTCTGGTTCATAAAGTGTGTTCAAAGGAGCGTGTTTCCCTTAGCAATAACTTCTACTGGGGTCTGTGGGGCAGCAGCACTCCCAGTCCCTGGGGCTGACCACAGGGATGCTCCCTCCACTTTCCCAGCGGTGCTCCGGGTGTGTGCCAGGTGTGGGGCACCAACACGACCCCACACAAGCAGGCACAGAGCAGGGCACACCCAGAACCAGGACCGGGTGCGTGCAGAGCTCAGGAGGTGACCAAGACGGGCAGCCAGGTCCCCGAGAAGGGGACAGGTGGCTGAAAACACAATGTTGGGACAAATGGCACCAGGCCACATATCCAGGGAGAAACACAAGAAAACACACACATAATCACTATGAAAAGCTAAAACAAAACTGTGAGGTCACTTTAGGGGGCCCGTGGGCTATGGAGCCAGGAGGGCCACCGCGGTGTTGTCGAGGACAGCACCAGCCTCGGCCCGTCTCGACTACCTGCCAACATCTGCCTCCCCGAGGGCCACGACTTCTAACTACTCCTTACTCTTCACACAAACCCCACAGACCCTATAATCATTAGACTCTAATCCAAAAGCCCAGTTTACACTCAAGAACCCTTGAGTGCCTTTCTTTTTTTTTTTCAAGATTTTATTTATTTGACAGAGACACAGCGAGAGAGGGAACACAAGCAGGGGGAGTGGAGAGGGAGAAGCGACGTGGGGCTCCATCCCAGGACCCTGGGACCATGACCTGAGCCGAAGGCAGACGCTTAACGGCTGAGCCACCCAGGCGCCCTGAGTGCCTGCTTTCTTTACCGAGTGGGGGCAGCCCCGCCGCATGGAGGCAGCATGCCCCCCCAACCTACAGACCACAAGTCCCGCTGCAAGCACCCCGTTTCACACCCCACCCCCCAGGGACATTGCAGTGCGAGTTGCAGACCACGAACTGCTGCCCCCAACTCCTGACACCAGGACGCAGGGAACCCTGTCCAGCAGCGCCCCGACAGCATTCAGACACGGTTTCCACAGAATCAAACCATTTCCTACTCAAGAGGCCGCTCTACAATATCACAAGAAACTCTTTAACATTAAGAAAGCAAATTACTAGGGCGCCTGGGTGGCTCAGACGGTTAAGCGTCTGCCTTCGGCTCAGGTCATGATCCCAGAGTCCTGGGATCGAGCCCCGCATCGGGCTCCCTGTTCCTTGGGAGCCTGCTTCTCCCTCTGCTTCTCTCTCTCTCTCATGAATAAATAAATAAAATCTTTAAAAAAAAAAAAAAAAGCAAATTACTATTCTGCTCTCCAACGGGTATCGACTATTTTTAGCTCCGGCAGACCATTAAATAGCTTAGTGATGCTTACTCTGGCTCAGAATACACAGCCATTAAATATTTTAATAAAAAGTAAACAACACAATAAAATCTATTATACTTCCACGTTTATATTTGCATAATAGTTTAAAAATAATCTTTCACATGAAAATAAATAAAATTCCACATAGTCAACCTTAAATAAAAGCTTTCAGCATTAAACATAGATAAGGGAGCAACCCATTTTTTTTTTTTTTTTTTTTAAGATTTTATTTATTTATTCATGAGAGACAGAGAGAGGGAGAGAAGCAGGCTCCCGCGGAGCAGGGAGCCCGATGCGGGGCTCGATCCCAGGACTCTGGGATCATGACCTGAGCTGAAGGCAGACGCTTAACCGACTGAGCCACCCAGGCGTCCCGGGAGCAACCTGTTTTTAATGGGTCTTTCACGTAGAATAAATAGCATGTTCCAGAACAAGTAGGAAGATAATCCAGAACAATACACAGAAAGCATATTAACACAAGTCTTAGACTATCAAACATTCAAATGACACTTTCAGCTTTAACTGAATGCTGGAAACAGGGAAGCAAACATAAGCAGTAATTCCACTCAGCAAAATCCACATTTTTACTCCTACTTGCACAAACACTGAGAAAGCGAAGGAAGGAGAGGGTGTGAGTGTGTAAATGCAGTAAGTGACGGGGTGGAGGCTCTGCCGCCTGCCATCGACACATGAAAACAGGGGCCAGAACCTTCCACGAACAGTTTGGCCCCCTGTGCACCCAGAGGCTCAGAACCCAGGGCACAAGAAGAACCTAGGACACCTGTGTCCATGGCGCTAGAAATCCAGTCAGGAAAAACCACACCGAGCACCAATTTCCACCCCTCCCCGCCGAGTGTGCACATGCAACACTCCAACCGCTCCGGCCCACCACCCGCACGGCCACGGTCTTCTCCCCCTGTGGAAGGGGGACGGGCACAGAAGCTGGTGTACGGGGCTGTCGACACTCCAGGACAGCGCCGGGAGCGCAGGAGGCCCCCAGGGACACCCACTGCAGCTCAGCCTGAACCTCACAAGATGCAGCTGGAATAGCGGTGTGAAGGGAGGGTGAACCACTCAGCTCTGCTAGGCTCGAGCTGCAGAGCACTCAGGCCAAGAGGAGTCCCACACAGGTTTTCCTCCTGAGTGCCAGGCGGCCTGGAGATGCCACCGGGCCTTCATCACAAGGGACAGGAAGCCCGGGTGCAAGAGCAGCAAGGTAAGGTAAAGACATTTCCCTTAAGTGCCCGCCAAAGCCAGGACAAAGCCACTTCCCTGCAAGCCACGCTGCCACGATTGAGACTGTTCTTATGTCTAAATGTGGCTAACAGTGTACCAGCAGCTCCCTCACCGCTCACTGACTCGGTTTCTCCATGCTGGTAAACGTGGGGGCTCAACTCTGTGACCTCCGAGAGCCAGCTACTCCAATCTCTGATGCTCTGGTCTAGGGATTCTGCTGGAATTCCTCCCTTTTTCTTTGGAGGAGAACAGGTGGGGTGTGGTTTTGTCTCCATGAACTCACAGATCATTTGAAGGTATTACGAACTTACAGGGCCGTCATGGCTATGCCAGGGCTACCCGGTGCTCCCAACCCACACTGATAACAATGGGCAGTATCGTGAACACCAAGCACACGTACCAGCTCCACGTCAGGCGGCACGTTCAGCCCCAGAGGGGCAATGAAAGGCTCCTCGTTTTCCTCTATGTTTTCAGCCTCATTTTTTTCTGTATAAAAAGAAAATATAAAACTTCAGAACAATGACCAGGAAGGAAGGCGGCCACCGCCACGAATGGCGTTCCCTGGGTCTTCACCTTCCCATCACCACCTCTAGAAACACCTTCCCGTCTCCTCTTCCGCTCCAGCATGCACCAGTCGGGTTATGTTACCAAGCCCCAGAGGAGGCTACTGGGCACTGACTTCTCCTGGAGACCTGGCAGTGGGCGTCTCCCCACAACGTGCCCTGCTTAGCGGGCACTCAGACCGCTCCCAGCTCTGTGGTGTGTGTGTGTTTAACTGGCACTAAGACCCCGTCCGAGCTCTTTCTGCAGGAATCCCAGGGAGGCAGGCACAACACAGGTATTCAATGCCCAGACGGCGGGATGATTTCACCACCGAGTCGTAAAGCCCTAAAGTGTAACTGCCAAGACTTCTCCACCCACGCAAATGACCTCCCTGACTTTCCCATTTCCATCTACAAACAGCTCTGTCCACCGAGTGTCAGATGGGGCTCTGCACGTCAAAATTTCCCGAATCAGAAGGTACCTGCGTACCTTGCAATCACTCAGGTGATCACCTACTTAAAAGGACACAGTGAGGGCACGTGGGTGGCTCAGTTGGTTGGGCAACTGCCTTTGGCTCGGGTCATGATCCTCAAGTCTCAGGACTGAGTCCCGCACTGGGCTCCCTGCTCAGTGGGGCATCTGCTTCTCCCTCTAGCCCTCCCCCCTCATGCTCTCTCTCTCTCAAATAAATAAAAATCTTTTTAAAAAAGGACATAGTGAAATGTACAAAAACCTAATAGAAAACTTATCAAAGCTAACATTACAAAGAATTTTAATACCTACTAGGTTTTCTGTCAAAAAAATAACATTAAGTAAACATGAAATCTTCATCAAAGCCAATGTTTCCACCACATGTGGTTTCCTGATGAGATGAACAATTTTGAACGTTTTCTATCAAACCTAATTCTTCTACGAAGCCAAGGAGGAACTGTAAGCAGGTTTCATCGTACCTAAAAACCTGGGTATTCTAGTCTGAGGAGATCCAGGTGGATTATAAATTCCTAAGTAAGAATTATTTAACACCGTCCCACCTGTTTCTACTTACGTACCCTTATTCTCCCCCAAGAACCAGAGACTCACTCGGGCCTGACAGCTTCCTGTGATCAGCAGCTCCCCTGCCCAGCAGCAGGGACCAAACAGCCCAGCGCAGCTGGAGGACACCGGACACCCCGGTCTGCAACAGGTCAAGTAGCACCTTCAAATCT
Source organism: Neomonachus schauinslandi (assembly GCF_002201575.2). Classification (NCBI taxonomy): domain Eukaryota; kingdom Metazoa; phylum Chordata; class Mammalia; order Carnivora; family Phocidae; genus Neomonachus; species Neomonachus schauinslandi. Next base: position 91,219,117 of record NC_058416.1, on the reverse strand, counting down.
CACAGTCTCCTTGGGCACGGTGCCAAAGGTGTGCTTATCAAAGCACAACGTTTACTCTGTCTCCCTAACATGACAAAATGATGGAAATTTTTCTCTTAAACAGCTTGCCATCGTGTGCTGCTGCTCATGAAGTAAAGGAGCCCAAATCAAGAGCTGTTTGGAACACGGAGGTTACACAGAGCTGCTCTGTCCTTACACACACCTTAATTTGCAGAAAAATAGCTTTAGTAGCACAGAACAAAATACAACCATTACAATACTCAGATTCAAATAAATTCAAATCCTCTTTTTTCATAAAAAAGATCTTTAATAATGATAAAAAAAAACCCACAGGAAAATCACGAGAATCTTCCATGTGGAAGGAACAGGGGGTGACGCACAGACACAAAGACGCTCACAGCATGAAGCTTAAAATGCCCCAAAAGGCCAGGACAATATGGCAACTTTGAAAATCAAGGATTATTTAAACCCATTGATGGCTCTGGAAAACCAAAAAAGCCTTTTTTTTTTTAGTAATGCGACACTGAAGTAAAACCTCCCTGTCAGTGGTACTGGGTACCAACCTGAATTCTACCAAGTGGCATTTTACCTACATTAGCATCAGCGAAGCACAAAAAGCCAAGATGTAAGTTTCACATGGGCCCGACTTTCATTAAAAAAATTAATCCGCAGGGCGCCTGCGTGGCTTAGTCGGTTGAGCGCTGGCTCTTCATTTCAGCTCAGGTCAGATCTCAGGTCCTGGGATCTGGCCCCGCACTGGGCTCCCCGCTCAGCGAGGAGTCTGCTGCAGATTCTTCCTGTCCCTAGGCCCCTCCCGGATGTGCGTGCTCTAGCACTCTCTCTCAAATAAACGTATCTTAAAAAAACGTAATCAGCATATAAAGCAAAGTCCTGAGAATGTGATTACAGAAATAAATAAAATTTATAAAATAGTAAAAGAGAACTTAAAGAGAAAGCACACTAAAACTTCGAAGAGAAACTAAATCACATTGAAATTCTTAAAATTCAGTAATTGTAAAGGAGTTTAATTACACAGAGACAATATCCGACACGCCTAACAGGGGTCGGCAACTTTCTGGACGTTGCCCGATGGTAAGCATTTCTGGCCACACGCGGCCTGCGGGCCAACTGCTCGACTCCGCCACTGAGCCACAAAGGCTGCCACAAGCCTGGGTGGCTGAGCGCCCATGAAACTTCAGACCAACCTGTGGTTGGGCCGGCGGTGGCAGGAGGCTGATCCCTAATCGAGAATGTTAAGAAATTCATATTATGGATTTTTCCAAAGTTGTCCCTTGATCTTGCAAAAGACACTGGGCCTTTACAAACTTCCATTCTCATGTATGAAGTTATATAGTATGTACTCCTTCCTTCTGATCAAAAATACGACGTATTTAAAGCAGACATAATGTACGCAGTTCGGGAACAAACCAACAGAATCTCAACTATCCAGAACCCTAACAGAGGTAATTCACTGTGGATAAAGGAATGAGTGCTTACTTCTTGGACCTGCAAGAACATCTCCACTAGTCCTAACTTCTGAAGGTGTGAAACGCCGTAACGAGGCTTTAACGGAACAGTCTTCGCAGAAAGTCTTCGCAGGCCCCTAGGACACAGCTGGACAATAGTGACTGCTGCCCACGAGGTAAAGAGCAGGATGAGGGGAAGGGCAACAAGGAAGCATCTGTGCAAGACACCCTACATCCCGTCAAGGCGACCCCCGCCCGTGAAGGGGGCAGGAGATCCCCACGCGGCCGCACCAGGCTGGGCGGACCACGTTGTAACATCAAGCTGACATAACCACTACGGACTTGTCAGGAGGTTTGTAACTGAAGGAGAAACCAATTAAGTCCCAAATAACTGTCAGCTCTGAAACGAAATCCCTATACGATGTGATTCTACTTTATTAAACATTCGTGTAGTTTCTAAAGTTAGAGTTCTCCTTCCCTTTAATATTTTTATTTATTTATTTAAAGTAAGCTCCACACCCAACGTGGAGCTAGCACTCACGACCCTGAGACTGAGAGTCACATGCTCTACGACTGAGCCAGCCGGGTGCCCCATACAGTTCTCCGTCCCCTTAAACAGAATGTCCTGAACATACTGATCTAGCCTTGAAGTTTCCAGTTCGTGTTATCGTTATTGATAGTTAATGTCTGATTACTATGCAAGGCTGTAATAAACTGTGCTCTCAGGGCTTACCAAAGTGACTGAGGATATCTGTTCCTGCACTCGCGAGTCCAGATATTTTGGGGGCACTACTTTTTTATATTGAAAGTTCCTAGAGTTAAACCAGAAGAGTATGATCTTAAAATCTCCCATTTTATATAAACATTACTGCACAACACCGCACGGGTGTGTGTGTTGTGGGTCCTACCAAGTCTAACTGGGAGGTCTCAGGCTCGTCTCTGCTGATCAGCAAGTGACTTCACAGGCGTCCTGCTGAGCCTTGTCATTATTTTAGCTGTGGGGTGATGTGAAGCAGGAGGTTCACACGAGGGTAGTTAACGCCTATCCTGTAAGGTAACACTCGCCCGTGAGAACAAATCACCACGTGTATCAACTCATGTATCATCAGTTAAGAAACAAAGATCCAGAGTGAGTAATTCCAGTTACCCGAGTCAAAGAGAAATACGTGGAAGGCATCTAGATCCAATGCAGACAAGGGCCTGCATTCAGTTTCCACCTCCAGGAACGCTTCATTTTCTCGTTCCTAGTTTGTTCTACCCTAAGACGGAGTTCCGCTAACGCTGTCTGTGTCACGGTGAGGTTCCCGTTACTCAGCGTCCACGCCCCTACTGTGAAGGCCGTGCTGCTACGTGTGCGGGATGCCGCCAGCCGCGTGTCACGCCGGCAGCCCCCCCCTCACCTCTCTGTTTGGAGGGCTCCTCCTCCTCTGTCGGCTCCGACGGGTCATAATAGTCACTGCCGTAAGTGAATCCCACCGCGTTATAGCTCCCATCCTCCGCCAGCGCTTCACTCAATCGCTTGTATTCTTCCTCTTGAATAAAAATGAGAATTTTATTAACAAAAATGGAAACTTACTGAGAAAAATCTTACATATTTCTAAAGTTGTAGCTATCAGTAAAGCATACAACACACTTTTTTCAACCTCTTTTTGAGGCAAACGTGTTTTTACAAATTCACACCTCACATCTAATAACATGGACTCTCTTGCCAGTACATGTTTACCACAGTTAGCAGAACACACGTCTTTTGTGGAAAATTTCTTCCTGCTGAGAAATTTGGGGATTAAGAACTGTATTAAAGATTGTTAAGGCAAAGACAAGAACATCAATTTTAGTTTATACGATACTGTTAAAGAAGAACAGTTAAAGAGTTTGGTTTTTGTTTTTTCAAATCCCAGTCTGCCCTCAAAAGCTGGGAAAATTCTTTGTGGCTCTATATATAAACTATCCTGAGGTCCTCTCAGAACGCAAAGACTCCTGTTTTTCCAATCCACTGGGTACTGTCAAGATAATATCAGAAAGAGTGAGTATAAAAAAATGAATGGGAGTAAATTTTAAATACTTAAAAAATTTTAAAAAGTTTGTTGCTTAAGTAAGTTTTTCTTGAGCAGTACCTTGCCTTGCCTCCTCCTCAAGCAAGTCCGTATGCAAGGCTAAATACCTCTCTTCATCACACAGGGCATCTATTCGTGCCTCCTCTTCAGAGAGCTGGTAATCTCGGTTCCATGTGGAATACTCAGCATCGTACTCAGAAAGGTCATGCAGGTGACCGCGCCCATCATATCTGTAATATGAACACGCTGGTCAATGGAAAGAAGTTAATGTCTAGGTTGGTTTGTGTGTGATGTTTTATATACATACTTACCGATTAAAACAAAGAAATAAAAATATTAAAACAAACATAAAAAATCTTCTCAGATTTATATTTAATTTGGCTAGTCATAGCTCACCTACTTTTAAAAACTCAAGTTATTGTAACAAAGTCTAAATTCCTTTGTATAATATGACAAAAGTTGTAATTAAAGGTAAACAACCCTTTAATAGCATAAATGGTGCTCACTTCACTAGCAGTGCTTACCGTTTATGGTTTGCTCAACCATTCAATGCCATTTGCAAAAAAAATAAAAATAAAAAATTTTTTTTTCTGAAAAGTCAAATATAGCTTACATTCACACAAACCGAATACATAAATACCTATCCGTAAGAACCCAACGGTCGAAATTTCCTCGCTTCTTTCTGCTAGTCCCGAACTCTCAGGAGAGATCTTCACCAAAGAAACTTGCGTCCATTGGAGGTAAAATCTTGGCTAGGCTCGCCCCCTAGCCACTTGGCTGAGGAAATAAGTGCTGGGTTATGTGATAGAGAGACACACATACATAGGAACAGTGACATATACGTGCAGTTTAAGGAGGTTCACTGGAAACAGAGCAAAACTATTAGCAGGTGCAGTATAAATATCTTCTTCTAAACTTTATACCCCCAGGAAATCACATACGTTAAGAAACATCCATGTTTATGTGCATGGACCAATAGGCACTTTAGCCAAATTAGAAATAAAGGCACTTTTTGCTATACTTCTAACATAAAGATTAAGTGAAGCTGCTGTCGATGTGCAATATCAAATAATAAATGAGTGATTTAGAAACACTCAGATTTAGGCTTGCAAAGACAAAGAGAGACAAACAAAAGTCTGCCTGACTTTTTAATGCTGACTTTTGCAATGAGGACCAAAAACTACTTAAATAAAAAAAGACATTTACAAGAAAAAAGGCCAAAATTCCAGAGTAGCCAAGTTATTGCACTTTATTAAATGTCAAAATTATTTTTGATGTAAACCTCCTTAACTTACAAATGTAGATCATTATTTGAAAATATTATACATGTACATGTGTAGCGTTTGCTCCCCATTAGTTTTGGAAGACCTCACTCCAATCATGTACAGAATGATATGGAAAACTGCATAAAGAGCTCAGACTTCATCGCTTACCAAACTTTAATAATAAATATCACAAGTAACACTTTGGAAAAGCAAGGTGCCTGACAACTCAGGCAACATCGATCGATAGAAACTATGGTTTAAAGGCACAGCATGTTTGAGCAGAGCATGGAGCGTCAGGTCCAGACCTGCTCTGGCAACCCTCCCTTCCAGAGTCACTGTTCTCTAGATCTAACTCCGAACGGCAACGTCAGGGATGGAAAAAGGCCTATTTGGTCATGAATGTGTCCATTCTGGCCAGCTCACAGGTCATCCCTACAGTCATGTCCCAGGGCTTTGCAGAATCCAGCTTTAATCAAACGACGGGCTTCCTTCACTCGGAGACACTATTCCACAGTTAAATGGCTGGTCATCGTTAGCTTTTCAGTCCGGGCCCCAGAAGCAGAGTTGCCAAACCGGCAAAAAAAAAAAAAAACCAAAGCAACAAACAAGAACCCCAAGGAGAAGGAAAGGGGGCCTGAAAATATGGGAGGGGACGGGAGCAAACAACCTACAGCATGTAATGCTGTCCTTTTCAAACCAAACATCTTTAGAAATCCCCCACCCCGGACCCCTCTGCCCAAAGCGGCTAAGCACCCCCCAGGGCGATTACCTAAAGCAGGTTTGATTTGAAAAGAAACACATCTGCATCCCAGTTCCGCCCTTAGGTTTTAGGAGACCGTGAAACCAGCCCTAAGAACACCACCTCTAAGAGCAAAGCCAGCGTCTGCCCAGGTCAACTGGCTTCCAATTGATCGGCAAATTCACCCTGGGTCTGAATCAAGTCAGGACACGTCAGATTATCCCAGGGTGGGGAGAAGGGCCTGGCGGAGTCAAAACGTCATGCCGGCAAACGGGGCGCTCCACAAGGAGGGCGCGGGGGCACACAAGTTCCAAGGCTAACTCTCGGGGTCCAAAAGGTTTTCTAACAGCGCGGCCTCAGCGTGCGATGTCTCGGGGTGCCCTCCCACCACGCGGAGCTGCGGGAGCGCCGCGGGCAGGAGGCAGCGCACGACCCCGCGGCAACGCCGGTCGGGAGAGGCCAGGGCACCGGCAGCTTCCGCCGCGCGGACGGGCGGGGTCGTGCGCTGGGGGCTCAGAGCTCCAGCGGAACCAGCGACCGGGGTGAGGGGTCGCGAGGGGCTGCAGGAGCAGAGACGATCCCTCCGGCGACACACGCGGCACGCAACTCCAGCCAGCGCCTTAGGGCAGGTTTCACCGTCCCCCTCCCTCCAGAACCGGGGGCACGTAAGGACAGAGGAGGGGGTCCCCCAGGTCCCGCTGGCTCCACAAAACCCCTTCCTAGTCCTGGCCACCAAGTCAACATCAGACGAAATCAAGCGGGCGAGGGAAGGGGAGGACCGGCGGGTGGGGGGAGGAACCGACCTGTCGATGAGGATCTTGTGGTCCCCCATCCAGGGGATGAGGTGCTGTCCCTGTTCCTGGGCCAGAGCCCGCTCGTCATCCCGGAACAGCTTGCAGGCATAGCCGAAGACCAGCAGCTCCACTCGGTTTCCCCCACCGCCGGCACCGCCGGGTCCGGCCTCCTCTTTCGCGCCGCTTTTCCTCTCGGTTTTGGCACGGCCTCCGCTCGCGCCGTACATGGCAGCGTCCCCGGCGTCCAGGCTGGTCCTCTTCTGCGCCGCGCGGATGTCCCCAATGCCTCCGCCTGGCCTACCCCCTCAGTCAAAAGCGCCGCATCCCGGCCCCAAACTCGACACGGCCGCCATAGCGGGCAACAAAATGGAGGAAGCGCAACTTCCGGCGAGGGGCAGCCCTACTTCCGGCGAGCAGATGCGGCAGATTCGCTACTCTTTGGAGCCGTTCGAGGCGCCACAAAGTATTTTGGCTCTAGCCTTCTGCATTCGGAGGCCTCGCCACGGTAGGAGCTGATGTAATCAAAGGACAGAGCGTGTGTAGGTTCGCTTTCTCCGACGGTTGTCCAGAGCAGTGGCGAAAGCGCGGCGCCGGGTTGCGCGCTACCTGCATCGGGCCGGCCGAGTGCGCGGCTCGCTGGGGCGGCCCCTCCCTGCGCCCGTGCGAGGTCTCCTGGTCTTCGCTGCCCCGGCCAGGGTCCGGGCCGAGGACTGGGGGGTCGGGGGCTGGGGCCTGGTGGACCAGGGGATTCTGGGGCTGGGGAGCTCTTGGGGCGGAGGTCTGGGGGCCAGGGGGTTTGGGGGTTTGGGGGCCAGGCCCTGCCCTTTCCAGGGCAGTCGCTTCAGGTTTCTGAGGCCCTGGTAACTTCTGGGTCCTGGGGATCGCGACCCTCATCCCGTCTACCTGGGAAGGTTTCCATAGCAGAAACCGAAGGGCTTAGTAAGTCGTGAAGCCCCTCGCCGTAACCGGGCTTCAGGTTCCTGGGACTGGTGTGGGAATAAAGTAGTCGAGGTTGATGTAGGGGGCCCGGTTCTGGGAGACCAGCCACCTGGATGTGGGGTGACTGCTGCTCGAGTAGGTCCCCCCGGGGCCTCGGTTTTCCCATCTGTGTTTTCTGTAGGAGAGGGCACCTTGTGGTCCAGTCTAGAGTTTCCGGCCAGACCGCCCAGCGGCTGGAGTGGAGCAGCCCCAACTGCCTCGGGGCCCAGAGCTCTCTTGGCGCTGGGCCCGAACTGCCCCTGAAGTGGATGTTCTTCCCTCCAGCCCACGTCCCTTGTCCATAAAGTACAGCTCTTTCTGCTGTGAGGTTGAGATAAGGTAATGTATATGAAGGGTAGTAGGGTTTTAAAAATTAAGCCATGAGCAGTTTCTACCTCAGGGCCTTTGCTCTTGTGATTTCTTTGGCTGTGCCACTCTTCTGGCTTTTTCTGGGCCAGGCTCCGCATCCAGGTCTCAACTCTGGCCCCTTCTCAGCCTGGCTGAAGGTGTGCACACCAGGTAGAATTTCCCACACTGGTCCGCCCTTCTTGGGGCCGATCTGCCTTTGGAGCACTCACTACCACCTCACGTCACATCTGTATGTAGCTCTCCCCAGTGTTCGCTTCAGGAGAGCGGGGTTTTTGTGGGTTCACCTGAGCATCCCCAGTGCCTGGGCTAGCGCCTGGCACACAGTCCGCCAAGTATGGACTTCTGTCTATAGAATGAACATGACCGAGCCATTGTCCTATCTGGCTCTACAAGCCTGCCTTGCTCCCACCGAGGGGGCATACTGTAGCGCTCTCAGTTGCTCAGTAAGTCCCACCTGATGCTCCAGGCACCTGCAGGTCTGTTGGGATGCTGGGTCCCTTCGAGCTTCTCCTGGAGTTCAGGGAGCTGGGTAAGGCCCAACGCTCCCAGCCAAACTCCTCTGCTCCTTTCACTTCAAGGGGAATCCGGAAGCCTTCAGACCCTGTGCAGGTGGCTTTTTCAGCCTGGCATGGGATTTTTGAAGACCTGGGTTGCACTCCTAACCCTGACTTCAGTTCCACTGGAACTTTGAGTTCTGTCCTTTCTGAGCCTCTCTTCCCTGTAAAGTAGGGACAGGACAGGACTCGGTCCCTCAGAAAGCTGCTGGAGATCTTAGAGCTGACACACAAGGATGTCCATTCCGCCCTGAGTGTGTTTTCAAACAAAAGCACTGAAGCGTGTGTGTGGGGGGGGGAGGGGGGTCAGGTGTTGAACTGGCTCCGTGGTGTTTGAACTGAGGGCTGCAGTCCACCGCTGCCGATGAAGTCAGTGTAGAGGCTCATAACCAGCATGAAAACACGAGGAAAAAGTCTCTCAATTGGTTCTCTGTATTTCCAAGTGAATCTTAGAATTAGCTCGTCCAGTTCTTCCCAGAAGCCTTCACATGTGGGTGCTGGGATTGCCTGGGGAGAGTTGGCACCTTCTCAATGTTTACTCCTCCAATCTGCTAGGCATACATCTATTAAGTCTCTCAACGTTTACTAGTTTTCTCCATTGGATCTTAAGCATGTTAGATCTATTCCTAGATACTTCACTTTTTGATGCCATCATGATCCCTTTTAAGTCCCACTTGCAAGTTGTTTGTTGCTGGGAAGACAGTCTTTAAACACTGATTTTGTGTTCGGCTGCCTTGCTCAGCTTCATTATTTCTTGTTCTTTATCTGTAGATTGGTTTGAATTTCTGACCTGGACAATCATATGGTCTGTGAGTGATGCCGCTTTGCTTCTTCCCAGGCCTACCCTCGTTCTGTCCAGTCGTTCTTCCATTCTCTCGCCTCATAGCCTGAGTGCCTCTGCTCTGATGGAGGACACATGGGCGTCCTGCGCACCCTCACCTGTTCCCGGTCTCAGCGTGAAGGTTTTCCCACCTCCACTGTTGAGTGTGGCTCATGGTGGAGGTTCTCGGAGACTACCCTTTATCAGAAGAACGTTCCCTGTATTCCTAGTTTGTTAGGTTTGTGTGTGTGTGTGTTTTAATGAAAGGAAGTAGAATTTTATCAAATGCCCTTTTTGCACTGAGATGATTATTTGATTTTTCTCTTTTAATCTAATAAGTGGATTACATTGATTTTCTAGTGTTAAAGTAACCTTGAATTTTTCAGATCATCTCAACTTGGTCATGATATTTTATTCCATATATACATTGCTGGGTTTGATTTGCTAACATTTTGTTTAGGACTTTTTGTTGTTGGGAGTGGGAGAAGACATACAGTTGAGAGAAGTGCAGAATATGTAAGGAGCTTGTACGAATCAATAAGAAAAATTAATTAAAAAATGGGTGAGGGGCACCTGGGTGACTCTGTCTGTTAAGTGTCTGAGTCTTGGTTTGGGCTCATGTCATGATCTCAGGGTCGTGGGACGTAGCCCCATGTCAGGCTCTGTGCTCAGCGGGGTGTCTGCTTGAGATTCTCTCTCTCCCTCTGCCCCCCACCCACTGGTGCGTGCATTCTCTTAAAAAAAAATAATGGTGAAAGATTAACAGACTTTTTATAAAAAAGGAAATGTAAATGACAATAAACACGTGGAAAGGAGTTTAATCTCTATAAGGGAAATACAAATGGGATACCATTTGGACCCCAGAGATGTAAGTCCCAACATGAGTAAGAGTGGGTAAGGATGGGGGGCAATGTACACCTTCATAAGCTGCTAGCAGAGTGTAAATTGGTAAAACCACTGTTTGGTTTAATTTTTATTCTGTTTATTTGTTTCTTTAGTTTGTTTATTGCTACAACCACTGGAAAGCTGTTTGTCAGTAGAATATCTAGCGAAGTTCAGTATACCCCGTCACCAGCAATTCCACTTGTCCGCGACACGCTGATGCGGGCCCGAGCGCGGCAGGAGACCTGGACACAAATGTTTATGGCGTTGTTAGTCGAGCGGCCCCACGCTAGAAAGAACCCGTGTCCATCAGTAATAGAATGGATAAGTCAATTGCAGTATGTTGATAATACGTGATGGGGTATAATACAAGGAAACGGGCCACACCTGTAAGCAAGAGCAGCGATGAATCTCGCAAACAATTTTGAGCAAAGGAAGCAGGATAGAAAAGTGCAGTGTTTGAGTTACTCTCATGATTCCACTCATAAAATGCAAACAGGTGAAATTCACCTGTAATGTGTAGGGGTGCATGTGTGGGTGGTAAGATTAAAAAGAAGCAAAGCAGTGTTAATGGATGACCTGGGGAGGGGGGGGAGGCAGAGGGTCACCCCAGGACACTGCATTTGCTTTGCCGAGCTGGAGGGGGGCGCGTTGCTACGTGGGTGATCGAAACTGTCAAGTGCCTTTTTCTCTAATGGCTTTAAAAAGTAAAAAGGACATCTCAGCTGTAAGTTGTTACTACTTTCTGATATTTTAAATTCAGCTGCACCCACACACAACCATATTTCTTATGGTGGCTCATGGTAAACATTTGAAAGCTGCTTGTGTCCTCTGGAAGACGCCTTTCTATTCTGTGACTGGACGTGGTTGCTGGCCCACGCCAGCTTTGTTCCCACATAGTAGTGTGAGCTGGGGCCTCAGCGGGCCTCTTACAGGGAGGATGGGGTTTAGGCTGAGGTGATGAGGTGACAGGAGGGCGTTGGCTCCGCCCAGTCAAGCTAGAGCTCTGTGATCTCCGGTTACTCATTGGAGGTGGAGTCCACCCCGCATGCTAACTAGTCTCAGCCAGTTTTGGGGAGGCCAGAGAGGAAATGCCTCTGTCCTAACATCACCCACAGTGGGCAGAGGCCGGGAAGGAAATAGTCACAGGAAATGGGTCCATATGTCTAGATTTCCAGGTCAGCCCATTTTCTTGCATTTGTGTTCTTTTCAACTAAATGGGATCTGATCTTTATACACTTGTAAGAGTTCCTGTGAATAATGCAATAAGTCAGGGTGATGGGCATTGGGTCCCAGTTTGGGTTCAGGGTGATGAAAAGCGAATCAGTCATCGCCTCTTGCCTGAGCACCTACTGTGTGTCAGGCACTTGAGTACGTCTTGCAGGACTGAACCCCTGGGTGGTAGAAAACAGGTTTGTGTCCCAAGGGCAACAAAAATGAATGACTCCTTGTCCGTTGGGAATTTTGTTCAGTGGCAAATGACAGGGCAGCCTCCAGGAGCCAGACCAAGTGGAGCACTGTGTTTTTAGTGAGATACGTTGTCTCCTTGAATAAAGGGAAGATTCTCTTACTAAAAAAGAACGGGTATTGGGAGGCCCGACCAGCTGAGACAACTGCGTTTTACATTATTCCCACTCAATGTGTAATCAAGTGGGAGGGGGAGCCATGTAAACATATAATTACTGCAAACGGGCATCAAATACTGTGAATCTGAAAGTGCTTAGTTTACAAATAGTAGCTCCTATTATTGAGCACTTTGTCAGTCAGGTTTCAATCTGGAAAACAGAGGGAAGTTAGTAACCTGAACAAATGATGAAGTCCTAGGGGGAGAGCTGCAAATAGCTAGGTGGCTGGGTGGGCCAGAGCCCCTGCCATGAGCCACGGGAGAAACAGGTCGGCAGTGGGGACACCAGAGCCAGGACGGGGCCCCTACTGGAGCTGGAGACTGGGACCAGAAGCTGCCCCTGATGCGGGAGGTGCTTCCAACACGGAGCAGAGAAGTACAGCGGCCTGTCCCCTCCTCCCGCCCTCCGACGGCCGCACGGTGTCCCCATTGGCTGGAGCAGGCAGAAGCCGGGGGCTGAGCCCTCTGTGACACTGAGCCCAGGGCAGCAACGGATGTGAGGACGGGTAGCCCCCCCCCGCCCCCCTGGAGCACGTGTGTCACCGACTTAGTCCTTATGAGGCCCTGATACAAAGAAGGCAACGGCCTCGGGTGGAGTCACGTGTGCTAAGCCTCATGTCACCAAACCAAGACAATGGCAGTTTCGGATCTCCCAGAAAGGGACTCTTGAGCCGGTCAGTCAGGACCTGCCTGGTCAGCACTGGTCGGGTCATCTGTCTGCCAGACCCCTGCCTTCCCCTGGAGGGAAGTAACGTCGCAACAACCAACCCACTTTTTATTTTTATTATTTTTAACTTTATTTATTTATTTTAGAGGGAGTGAGAGGATGAGCGGGAAGGACAGGCAGACTCAGCACGGAGCACAGAGCCCAACGCCGGGCTTGATCCCACGACCCCGGGATCGTGACCCGAGCCGAGACCAGGCCGGACGCTCAGCCGACCGAGCGCGCCAGGCGCCCCGAGTGGTGTGGTGTAATGTGTGGTGTAACGGCCTTGTTCCTGCTCCCTCTGCCTGTGGAGGTCCTCCGTGCCGCTCCTCCGAGCTCCCGCCTGTCTGCTGGGTGGACGCTGCCTGAGTCATGAAGCGCAGAATAAAGCCGGGAAGACCTTGACGATTTGGCGAGTTGAACTTTGTTTTCGAGCAGCCTCTTCCTGAAGAAGGTGCTGTGTGTGGCTGCTGAGCCCGCCCGAGGCCGCAGATGGCGGGGGCCTCCCCCGAGCCTGTGCTCCTGGCCACGGCGGCGGTGGCCATCCTGCCCGTGGCCGAGGCTGCCGTGCTCAGTGCTGGCGGTGAGGAGCTCGTGGTCTCCGTCTCTGGGAGGCTCGGAGCAGGTGGAACACAGCCGAGGGAGGGCTTTCTTAGGAGGACGTTTTCCATCCGTCTGCCTACCCGCCTCTGCCGTCATGTCCGCGACAAGCGTCTCGGTCGTGGTGTGACCCAGGCTCGCCTCCTTCAAGCCAGTACTGTGACCGAGTCCGAAGGGTTGTGCCAAAGACAGTAGCGTGTGCGTCACCTGGTGAGGTTTTGTGGTAAAGACAAAGGACAGATCACACGCTCTGCCCCTGACGGCCGGCTCTCCGTCTTCCCACTGGGTTATTTCCAAAGTTTGAGCTCAGGAAGGAAAGCACTCTTCCAAAACGAGAACAGTAACAACACCCGACCTCCAAACACACAGCTCTCCTTTCCCATTTCTGTTCCACCAGTACTGTTTGCTAACACAGCCGCAAAAGTAAAACCCCGAGTAAGCAAGACAGTCTGTCATGTCCCCCTGCTCTGGCCCGTGTCATCCCCACTCTGTCCCTTCGTCTTGGATCTCTGCTTCCAGAGCGAGAGCCTCTGGGCTGTTGTGGGGAAGCATTTTGGGAAGCATCTTCTTTCCCGCTCGGGCTGGCGCTTGGCTTAGGTGCGTGACGGGCAGGTGGCTCTTGGGCCTCGTGCGGCTCAGCCATGTCATGCCCGAGGCTTTGGTCGCCTGCATTTACTGACCGCACGGATTCGCCGTCTAAAGATAGGAGACTACGCATTTCACTCCTCACCAAATTGTTCCCGGTCATCCTTTCACTCACCAGTTGGTCTTGTATTCGGGGTGAACTCTGGGGCACCATTTGTGAACCAGCGTTTCAGTTGAACCATTATGATGAATTTGGGGTCAGACGTTACCTGGGCCTAGGGTGCCCGTGGGACTTCAGAAGCTGGAGTGTGGCTACCTTTGTGCAGTCAGTCGACGTCTGACCGCGCTACCCCGTGTCTTCTGTTGTCTTGAACTCTGGCCGCATCAGCACGCACACGTGCACTGTGAACGCGGCCTCAGACGGCCAAGGGGGCTTTGCAGATGTGATGAAGTTGAGGGGCTAGAGATGGGGAGCCTGGATTATCTGGGGGGGCTCAATGTGATCACAAGGGTCTTTATAAGCGGGAGGCGGGAGTGGCCACGTCAGGGGAGCAGACCACGGGAATATGCAAGCAGGACCTCTAGAAGGTGAGTGGCGAAAAGCATTCTCCCCCCGCCCCCAGGGCTCCCATGGAACCAGCCCTGCCCACACCTGGACTGCAGCCCCTTGAAGACTCATTTCAGACTTCCAGTCTCCAGGACGACAAGATGATACATTTGTGTTGCCTTAAGCCACTGAGTTAGTGGTCATTCGTTACAGCAGCCTCAGGAAATTAATGCAGGTGGTGGTGACCCCATATTTAACTTTTTGAGGAACTGCTGAACTGTTTTGCAAATGGCTGTACCATCGTGTGTTCCTACAGCACACGGGGTGGTCGGTCCTGTTGGTTTGAGCCATTTTAGTGGGTGTGTATCCCACTGTGATTTGGATTTGTATTTCCCTAGTGACTAATGATGCTGAGCATCTTTTTTTTTTTTTTAATTTCATGTATGTACCTGAGAGAGAGCGAGCAGGAGAGAGAGTGAGTGGGGGGAGGGGCAGAGGGAGAAGCAGGCTTCCCGCCGAGCAGGGAGCCCAACGCGGGGCTTGATCCCAGGACTCTGGGACCATGACCTGAGCCGAAGGCAGACGCCCAACGACTGAGCCACCTAGGTGCCCCCTGAGCATCTTTTCATGGGCTTATTAGCCATTCAGGTATATTCTCTGGTGAAGTATCTACTAAAATCTTTTAAAAATTATGGTATTTTCCATATATCAGGATATACTGATTGGTTTCCTTCTTAAAGTTAACTACTCCCCTGATTTTTATCACGGTAGATAAATTTTGCCTGTTTTATATGTTAGATAAATGGAATTATATAGTATCCGGTGTCTTGTTCGTTATAATATTTGCGAGTCATCCGTATCAGGTTCTTTTCCAGTTTATTCATTCTCCCTGCTGAATAACACCTGATTGTGATAATAGCATCATTTCTCGGTCGGATATACTGTGTATGGGCATCTGAGTGGTTTTCATTTGGGGGGTTTTACAGATAGCACTGCTATGACCAGGCTTACGCCTGCCTTTCGGGGCGCAGATTACACTGGTGTTTGCCTGTGGGGGGGATGCATGGGTGTTCTGGACCAGGCTGTTCTGTCACCGGGCATTTCCCAGCGACATGTTGGGAGCTGCACCGAGGTGACCCTGTTGCTGATCAGGGCGGCCGACACGGTCTTCGAGCTGTGGCAGCACAGGCGAGGGTCGAGGTTGGAAACCGGGACCAGGGACGGGGTGAGACGGACGGTTGGTGTAGAGATGCCCCTGCGAACACCTGCTTGGTGCTGACTCTGCTCAGCACTGTTGCAGAAAGCATCTGGCCTCAGGTGTGGCTGGGGAATTTATTCTGGCGGCACGTGGGACCGTGTCCCTGTGTGGGGACTCAGCGGTAATTTGTAGACAGGTGTGATAGCACCGAGGAGTTTCCACTGTGCCAGGTTACCTTTGCTGTCTGTCAAATGAGCCTGGAAAGGACCAAGTGGAAAGGGTGGGCTCAAGGTGCCCTTGTTCAGGGGCATCCTCAAACGAGCCTGCACTGCACCCAAACTCTTCTCCAAATCAGGGACAGAAATAAAGCAGTGAAATGTTTTCTTTCTCCGGAACACCGAGCCCAACACTCGAATGATTTCCTTCCACCAGGAGCAGGTAAGGTTTTGGCAACCCAGCTGTCGACTAGCTCAATGTCCTTACATCTTCCTCAAACAACCCGATTTAAGAGTCCTGAAAATTATCTTTTCCTCTAAATCAAGAGTATTAAACTGAGGTGCTTACAGGGGCCAGGCGTGTGATGCACATGAGGTCACTCAGTGCTGGAATGGGGGTTTGGGACTGGAGGGTGCCTTCCTCTAGAAGAAGACCCTTGTCCCCATGCCCAGGGGCTGGGGGCGGGGAAGCTGAAAGTCTGGTTTTATGTGACTCCCCCCCACCTTTTGTTTAAGTTGGAAAAAAGCAGACCCCAAAGCACCTTTCCCTCAGGCCAGTACTTTGCAGTCTCTGCTCTGAATGCTTTTCAAAGGGGCTGAACCCTCAGAACAGCATTTCAAACTGGGGGCTCCGGTAGAGACCCCAGGGAAAGCCCGAGCACCAGCCCCTCTCCCTGTCCCTGGGTTGCACCGAGAAAGGCACCCTCACAGGGATGCACTCCACGGGAAGAGGGGTGTCCTACCCCCCACCGCGGGCCGATGGGACTGAGGACCATTGTCCTCCTGCCTGAGAGATGGTGAGGCAGGTGTGTGATGGCACTCAGCCAGGGTGCGGGCAGAGGCAGTGGGGGTGGGCTGAATCAGGAAAATCTGACTGCCGAGGGCGTGCAGGGTTCCAGTACTGGAGGGGGGGCGGTCCTGGCAGGGCCAAGACCATCAAGCTGCAGGAAGCTGATTAGCATAGAAATGATGGCTGGCCCCTGCTCTGCCCGCCTCCCTGCGAGCAAGTCCTGCGTTAGGGTCGTTAGGGTCCTCTGAGCGAGTGGGGTTTTATTGGGACAAAACCCACCTGAGCACTCCCTGGCCAATGTCCCTGAATGCCCAGGCTCCACCTAGCCCACCCAGAATCTGCCGGTACCCCACGTGTAAATAGGTGAAAATTAGTGCATTCAGGGACCTGACAAGCCTGAGGTAGGTCTGCAGGATTTTGTGGGCATGGACATAGGTGGATTTTGGAGGAAAGATGTCTATCTGTAAATTCTCTCCCTGAATTTTGTATTCAGTCGGGGATGGGTCAAAGTCCATAGAGGATTTTTTTTTTTAATCGGAAGCAATATTTAAATATTTGGAAACATCTTAAATAGGATTACCTAGACCTCTGGGCCACGGCTCTGGCCTGGAGACACTGTTCTGGGCTGAGGGGCGGCTGTCCCCATGGACACAGTTCTACTTGCCCCCCGCCCCCCAGCATTGCTGGGCCTTACCCCTTAGCACTGGTCCTGAGGGGTCTGTGGGGGAGCCTAGGAGAGGTCAGCTGCAGGGACTTCTGGGGCCTGGGGCAGTGCCTGTTTACCACCTGCTGGAGGCACATGGCAGGTCTTCATGCGCTCCAACCACTGTGATAGCTCAAAGCCCCTGGGACGCTGCGTGGGGAGTGGGGGCTGGGGGTTGGTGGGGGGCAGGGGACTGCATCCCAAGCACCTGCCCCCCAGCTCTGCTCACTCTGGCCTCTCAGAGGGTCTGATGCCCTCACTTGGTCCAAGGGCTTCGTGTCACCAGAGCTGCTTCCCCTCTCTCCCTGCTCCTCCCTGCTCTCCGGCTATGGTTCCCTGTCTCCGTGCAGAGGAGGGAAATTCAAAAACACAGGATCATCTGCCTGCCCAGACCCCACCTCCTGGGACCAGAGGGCAGGGGTCCTGCCAGGTCCACCCCGAGCCTCCTGAAGACAGTCCTGATGCTGTCTGCTCTGTCTTGTCTGTCTCTGCCGCCTCTCCATCTGCATCTCTGTCTCTCTCAGTCTCTGTCTCTCCATCTGTGTCTCTCTGTCTCTCCACCTGTGTCTCTGTCTCTCCATCTGTGTCTCTGTCTCTCCATTTGTCTCTGTGTCTCTTTCTCTCTCTGTCTCTCGCTTCTCCAGCTCAGTCTGTGTCTCTGTCTCTTTCTCTGTCCCTATCTCTGTGTCTGTCTTTGTGTCTCTGTGTCTGTCTCTCTCTCTGTGTCTCTTGGTCTCTGTCTCTCCATCTGTGTCCCTCTCTGTTTTTTTTTTTAAGATTTTATTTATTTGACAGAGAGAGACACAACGAGAGAGGGAACACAAGCAGGGGGAGTGGGAGGGGGAGAAGCAGGCTTCCCGCTGAGCAGGGAGCCCGACGCGGGGCTCGATCCCAGGACCCTGGGATCACGACCTGAGCCGAAGGCAGACGCTCAACGACTGAGCCACCCAGGCGCCCCATCTGTCTCTGTTTCTCTCCCCATCTCTGTCTGTCTGTCTGTCTCTATCTCTCTCTGTGTCTCTCTCTCTCTCTCCCACTCTCTATTTCTCTGTGTCTCTGTTTCTTTCTGTCTCTGTGTCTCTGTTTCTCTTTCTCTGTCTCTGCCTTCTCCATCTCAATCTGTGTCTCTGTCTCTCTCTGTTTGTCTGTCTCTCAATTTCTGTCTCTCCATCTGTGTCTCTGTCTCTCTCTCCCTGTCTGTCTCTCTCTCTGTGTCTCTCTGTCTCTCTCCCTGTCTCTCTGTCTCTCCCTCCCTCTGTCTCTGTCTCTGTGTGTCTCTGTCTCTCTATCCCTTGGTCTCTCTATGTTTCTCTCTGTCTGTCTCTGTCTCTCTGTCTCCGTGGACTGGGCAGCCCCTGGGTCTGGAGCATCGTCCGCGAAGAGACCCTGCCCAAAGCCCGTCTCCACTGCCAGGCCCTGCTCCGCGGTGACCACCGTCACTACCGTGGGCCCGGCTTCGCGGTGAAGCGTCAGCGGGGGGACCCCGGACCATGGCTCGCCCGCCCCCGGGGCAGAGGTGCCGGAGCCGCGGGATCAGCCGGGGTGGGGGGGCCTCTCTCCCAAGCTTGGACCCAGCCCCCGGGGGACAGGGCTGTTCCTGAGCCCGGGGACCAGAGCACTGAGGGGACAGCATCCACTGAGGACCAGACAGGTGTTGGTCAGCTGGTGACCGGTGGGGGACTCCGTTCCTGCTGGTGGTGGACAGTCCAGGGGACAGTGACCGGAGCGATGACACTGCCTCTCACCCTGGACAATGCACGGAGTCACCTGAACGAGACTGGACGGTCCTTGGAGCTGACCCCGCCCCTGTCTGTCTGGTGCCCAAGGTGGGTGGCCTCAGTTGGGCCCTCTGTGACCTCAGACTCTGCCTCCGACAACTCAGCCAGGGCCCTGCTAGCATCAACAGCTCCTCTGTGCAGGCTAGAGAAAGGCACCTGCTCCCGGGGACACCTAGCTTCCTGGCCAGTGCACCACAGGCTCCTCCTCAGCCCCCTCCTGCCCCCTCCTGGGCATCCTGAGCAGTGCACAACCCGCACCACCAGCCTGGGCGGCCCTGACTCAGCCCTTGCAAAATGGGCTTGAAGCAGCTTGAAGGTTGAAAGCACTCCAGCCCTTCCTTCTAGAAATTCATCCCAGGGAAGTAATCAGGGGTGTGTGCCAAGATTTATGATCATAGCAGTGTTGTTTATAATGGTGGAAAAATTGGAGACAATCTAAATGTTTAAAAATAGCGCTCCATTAAGTAAATTATTGTACAATATTCTCAGAGCATTCCAGCATGCTACAAATAATGCTCTAATGTGCACAAGGACGTCTGCACAAGGACATTCATTGTAGGCTTATTTGTTGTAACAAAAGGCTGAAATAAACGTCTGTTGATAGGGAACCACCTGAACTGCGGGGCCTCTGCGGTCTCCCCACAGCGAGGGCGCTGCAGCCTCACGACGTGGAAGGACCCTCCAGATGTTTATGAAATGTCCAGAAGCGTGCTACCATCTGTAGAAAAGGACCTGGAGGTACACATGGAGGCGTGTAAGTGTGTTTGTGTTCAGACACGCTCTGCTGAGGCCGGCAGCACACTCCGGCCCAAGTCCCTGCACTGGGTCCCCCTGGTACTCTTTTTAACCCTGAGACTTAATTTGGGCAGGAAGTAAACCAAACATAACCTCAGGTAGAGGGAAAGGCTTCCTCCTAGAGGTGTGTCTCTTCCCTGTCCCCAAATACCCTGCCTGTCCCCAGATCATCCCTCCGCCCTCACCTGGCAGGTCCTTCCTGGGAACACCACCTTGTCTGTGCTCTTGCAGCGTCGCGGCCCTGGCTTCCAAAACCGCGTCTCTCTGCCTTCACTTGGCAGGGACTCCCTGCAGATGGGAGGAAGCACGCCCCCAGGACAGGACTTGAGAGGCAGGGGAGGAAGAGCCTGTCCGGGGAGCAGGATGGAGACTCTAACAGCTTCTGGGCCGGCCCTCCTCCTGCCTTCTGGGGTCAGTGCCAAGGACCGGGCCATTTTCTGCAATTGAACAGATTTTTCTGTGACATTTCCTTGATCATGTGTAAATATTTCCCCAATTGGGCACATTTCAAGCTCTATTTAAAGTGCGCTGGAGGTGAACCTTGCTCACCAGGCGGCGAGGACCCGTGGGCGGGGTCTCCCGTGCTCCCCTTTCCAGGGCGGGAGGGGACCCCCTTCCAGATGACCCCGGTCAAGGGCTGTGGCTCGCCGTGTTTCATTAAACCAGAGGACTTAACTGCCCCTGTTCGTGTTCTCACCCAGCTGTCCACGCGGCGGTCTCCGGTCTCCGCGCAGAAACCCCGCAGGTGACCAAGCCCAGATGCGCCGGTCCAGGCTCCTCGCTGGGAAGCGCCGGAACCGGGCACGGGCCAGCTAGAGCAGGGGTGCATCAGCTTACGGAGAGGGCACGGACCGCAGTCCCCTCCCCGCTGCGGGTTGTGATGTCGTCACCGCCCCTCCCCCCAGGGAGCTCCAGGGCGGATGGTTACATTCTTGTCATCACCAGCACGACAGAGGAGGTGGTACAGGATCCTCCCAGGGAAGACCGCCCCCCCCCCACCCCCGGGGAAGAACGTGCCACTTACAGCCCCGCCCCGATCTTAGCCCGGGGCGAGCCCGCCCTTCCCCGGGGGGGGGGGGGAGGGACAGTGCTGCCTCCAACAGGTGGGCCGCCGGGAAGGGGCAGCGCGTCTGCAGAGCCGCGCCCCCACCGACCGCGCTCCGCCCGCTGCTCTGACCCATCGTGGGGTCCACAGGCAATTATTTACGAATCGCCAAGTGTGAAAGTTTGGGAACTATGGTTTTTGACACATGACACCTGCTGGGGGAGTCGCGCTCAGTGACCCCATCCCCGCCGCGGGGCTGGAAACACAGCCGGACTGAGCAGTGCCACCATCCTGAGGGTAATGGTCTGCACTTGGCGGACGGCGCGTCCGCTGCTGGCTCCCTGGGGCGAGTGAAGGGCATTTGCTGCACAGAAGGAAGGAATCTAGGGTTCCGGCCCGCCCTCCCTGTGCCATCAGGAAGCTTTCTCTCCCTCCCTCTTAGCTCCGCCCACCTCTGTGTGGGCCTCAGGCTCAGGCCCCACGCTGGGTCCCCTGACAGCCCGAGGTCCCCTCCCACCATGACCTCACCAGCTCTGGAGGACCTCCTCACTCGCAGGTGCTCAAGGAAGACGACTGACTCCTCCAATAGCACCTGCAACCATCCCAATAGGACTCTGATTGGTCCACATTAGGTCGCATGCCCAAACCCCAAATATGCGGTGGCCAGGGATGCTGTGCATTATTATGTGACCCAGGTCACACAATTCACATGTAGGAAAAGGCAAGGGCCCTACACAGACCAGAGGGACTGACAGCAGGGAGGGGTCAGCCCCCAAACGGAAGGCCATCACCAGAAGGGACGGGAGTGCTGGAAAGGAAAATCTCGCCTGCCAACTGTGGAGAGTGACCTTCACTGAAGACCATCTGGCGCTCGGGGTCCACGGCTGCGCCCCCTCCCCGCACGACCTCTCTGGGCTCCTCAGACTCCCACTGGCCCAGGAGAGAGTCTGTCTAGCGAGCGCGGGAACAGCATCCATCAAGCGCACGCCCTGGGAGAAGGCGGAGAGCCTGGTCTCTGTGGGGCCCCAGGGATACAGGAAGGCTTTCGGTGCAGGAGGACCGGGGGCCGAGTGGCGGCTGCGGACGCGGACTCCTGATGGAGCTTCTGTCCGTCCCCTCACTCGGGGCCCAGATCCCCGGGGCGGCAGATGCAGCAGGCCCTGGTTTCGCTGCCCTGAGCCTGCTGTCATTTGCTGCCTGGGGATCAGGCTGCAGCTGGTTCCCGCGTGACCCCGAGCCTGCAGACGGCGAGCGGACAGGCGCTCCCTGACATTCCCTGACACATCACCAGCCGCGGCCCGGGGTCTGCGCCTATGCCCTCGGGGCAGGGGGAGGGAAAGCCGGGATCCCTGCTGGAGCCCGTGGCCCCGTGGCCCCCACAGGCCAGGGGCTCTGGGAGAGGCGGCAGGACCCCGGCTCTGGGGCAGGAGGAGCGGAAGGGCCAGGCTCCGAGGTCGGCGGCCCTGGGACCTGGGGCAATGAGGCCGCCGCTGGCCTCTCAGTTTACCCCCCTGTGCCGTGGACACGGTCCTCAGGCTGGCGGGCTGACGACCTGGGTGGAGCCGGGGAGGTGGTGCGGACACATGGGTGCGCTCCTCGGTGACAGATGGCATAGTCCCTGTGAGGACTGATGTAGCTGCTGCTCTGTGGGCTGTAGGTCCGAAACTCCTCCGTGCATGCACCTTCCTACCCTGTCCTCAGGCTGCGCCTCGTCCCCCAGGCACCCAGGGCTCCCTGCTGGTCTGGCTTCCTAACCCCTTCACCACTGGGACCCTTTCCTGCCCGACCACCCGACCATGTCCCCTCGCAGCCTTGCTCCCCAGAGAACGGGGTGGGGGCCCAGCTGGGACAGAGGGATGGGGCCAGGACCCGGATGCCTCCACGGGAAGCAGGTGCTCCCAACGCAGCCAGGGTGTGAGGACAGGGGCCCTGCAGACACACAGGAAGACAGGCAGGCAGACAGACAGATGGGCAGATGGGCAGACAGACAGACAGGCAGGCAGGCAGAGAGGGAGACAGACAGGCAGACAGAAAGACAGGCAGACAGACAGACAGGCCGGCAGACAGGCAGGCAGAGAGGCAGGCAGACAGCCAGCCAGCCAGACAGGCAGACGGGCAAACAGGCAGACAGCCAGCCCTGCTGAGGACCCGCTGGGCTTCCTGCCAGCCACGGGGCCCGGAGCAGCTCAGTCCCCATTCAGAGACCTGTTTGCTGGCCTGGCAGCTGGGGGTCAGCTGGCGTCCCCTGATTTGCTGAGACCCCCCCTTCCCTGTCCCCCACCCCGTCCCTGGAAGAAGCCCCACCCACCTGACTCTCAGGGCCTGTGGGAGGGGGTAGACTCTGCACCCCCCCGCCTGCAGCCAGGATCCGAGGGGACCCCAGGCCTGCGCAGTCGCTGTGCTCTGTGTCCTGGTCACAGGGGGGGCTGGGGCTGGGGACCCACCCAAGTGGGCCCGGCAGATGGGGTTCCAGGATCTGGGACGTGGGAAGGTGGGCGGGGAGGGCAGGGGCGTCCTGGGCCGGGAGGGGACATTTGCACCGGGAGGGAGAGAGAGGATGTGACACGGGGACCCCGCGGGCCCGCAGACGCGAGGCGGCACCCCTCCCGCCCTGCACCTGCCAGTCACGTGACCGCGCGCTCCTGGGGCCTCGGTCCCTGCGTTCGCTCCTCCGTGGCTCCCGCCTGCCGGCGGTTGCGGGCCCTTTAGCAGGACGAGAGGCTCCGAGTCTCCCGGGGCCCCCGGTGCGGATTCAGCTCAGGCCCTGCTCCCGGCACGTGCGATCCGTGCTCCTGCGGCTCCTGGAGAAGCGGCCTCGGCCGCGGCCGCCGCTGGCCGGCCACGCCTGCTCGGAAATCCAGCGGGCCCCGCAAACATTCAACTCGACTGTCTTCTGAGCTTGAACTTTCACTGGCAGCTCCTCGGGGCTGTGCGGTTGTCCAAACAGTTCGGGATGAGAGAATCCGGCTCATTTTCCTCGGGCTGCGCTTGAGTGTCCCTGAGCACCTGGCAGCACCGCCCGGACGCGGCCCCTCGTGCACAGAGCCCCCGAACCGAGAGCCTGCCCAGCGTCTCCGCGGACCGCGCCCGGGGGCCCTGGGCCTGGCGGGGGCGGCTCACGCACCAGGGACCCACCCTCCGACGGGGCACGGGGGAAGGGGGGAAGGAGAAATCATTCATTCGGTTCTTCAAGCCATGTTGGTCCAATCCCTACCTTGTGCCAGCCACGGTTTCATGCCCTGGAAGCTCGACCTTCGCTTAAACAACCAAACCCCAGCCCTCCTGGAGCTTCTATTCAAGGGACCAGACAGACATTTACTTCATAAAACACACAGTGTCAACTGGCGGCTGGAGTTCTGGGTCAGAATGAAGAGTCAGGGAGTGCAGAGGAGGTGGAGGAGGCAGGGCTGCCAGGTGCGGTTGGCCAGGTTGTGCACTGCCCAAATCTGGCAGTACAGTTCCCATCAGTCATCCTAGAGCTATGCCCTCACAGGGACGGTTTCCCAGCAGGTGGCAGTAACATATCTGAGGAAGGGCTTACTTGTAATTTGCCCAGAGCCACGTCCTGGGCTCACAGCTGTGGGAGGCGGGGGGGGCGGGTCCTGTCAGGATGACACAGAGTTAGGAATGTCACTTCCAGGCAGCTCTGCCCCCCTCAGACAGCTCCTAAGCAGAGCCACCTCACGTCTGGGCTTCCAGAAGACTCAGGATGGGCCACGAACTCAAATGTCCTCAGTGCCCAGACAGGAAGAGCACTCCAGGGGGAGGGGACCGCTCGTGCAAAGGCCCCGAGGCAGAGAGACAGGTGTCTCAGGGACACAAGTGGCCAGTGTGGCAGGAGGGGGTAGAAGAGGAGGATGTCAGGAGGTGGGAGAGGAGGTGTGTCCTGATTCACAGGTCACGGGGAGGGGTTTGGATTTTATTCTCAGTGTATTCCGGAGCTACTGATTTAATTGTTAAGATCAGTGCTGCTGTGGGGGTGATATGGGCTGGGAGGGGCGGGAAGCAGGGCTTTCTCATTTCTTCACTAATTATGCCTACTTAAACATCATTAAACTATGCAGACGGGGCCGATTCTATTTCAGGGCACATCGCATGTGAATGAGTGGGGCATAAAGCCTGTCGTGCTCACATCATGTACCCCACGGTGTGGGTTAGCCGTCGTGATAATGACGCTGTAAATTCTTAGGCAGAGTCTGCAGGGGTCCCGTCCACAGCCGGTTTCGGGGGTGTTTTCCCTGTTCTGTGAACAGTAACAGTGGGAAATGCTGTCGGTACGTTGTGATGCTTAAATCACGGTGATGTTTGCTGTACGCTTGCTTATTTTAGAAAATACTAAACTGTCTCTTTTCCCCCCACAACGGGGCATTGTCTCTATTCCAACCTGGTAATGGGCTCTAACGAGCTCATATTTTTGTCATCATAAAAGAAAACAGAATTAACTTGTCCTAACGTCATGAGTTTAGAAAATCCTGGAGGTGATGAGGCGGTGGGGGGCAGCGATGCCCACAGCCTCCCAGGTTCATGTGCGGGGACGAGAGCTGGCCTGGGGCCCCGGGTCCAGTGTGGAGGTTGCCTGAGTCCGATGGGCTCCGATGGGCCACCTGCCCAGGCCAGAAGCCGTCCTCGTGGCGGGAGGATGAGTCCCCCACTGCTCACACCTGAGCCCCATGGGCTTGCATGGACATGGACCAAAGCCCACCCTGAGCTGAGAGCAGGGCCCAGAGAACAGCACCGGGACAGGGGCCCCTTGCTGGGCTGCCAGAGGGGCAGACGTCCACATGGCTCCCCACCGAGAGCTCCATCCCGTGTCTACACTGGGCCAAAGTCCCGGGGGCGTGGTTTCACCTCTGCCCCTCCCACGGACCCCCAAGAACATGGCTCTGCCAGGATCTTGCTTTGCCCACGCCCTGAGCCAGGCACTGCCCTGCCCCCTGCATCCCTCTGGGCTCCCGGTCTGTGCTTCACATCAGGTACGGGCTCCCCAGCAGAGAGATGGGACATGGTGGCCCATGCAAACCCCAGCAAGGGTCTTGGTGGGTAATTCTCGTGTCAGCCCAGCTGGGCTGCGGGTCCCAGGTGCGTGGTTGATGTTTCTGTGAGGGCGTTTCTGGATGAGGCTGGCTGTGATGTCAGTGGAAATCAGTAGAGCAGGTAGCCCTCCCTAATGGGTGGGCCTCATGCAATCAGGGGCCGGCCTGGAATGTGCCTGGGGTGGGAAGGACTCACAGGGAAGACTGCGCAGCCCCCCACCTCTGTCCCCCTCTGGATGGCTCCTCTGGAGCGTGATACCTCTTGTCATCCATCAACACCCCAAGTCCTTCTTGCCGTTTCTGCTCTGCCTTCTCCCAGAAGGGACGAGCTCCTCCCGGCATTATGGGGTTCTGGGAAACGTCTCAGATTCCATACGTCCCAACACGGGACCATCAGGACACACAGTTCACAGGGTGCAGGTCCCTGCGTCCAGGGGCTGAGTGGGCTTTCTCCGGGTCTGACTAGGGCTGTGATTTTGTGTCCAGCTGTGTGGGCAGAGAACGTTTCTGAAGCTCGCAATATTTCACAGAAATTCCTTCCCAAAATTTATGAGCCTGAGCAACACATTCATTTTTGTGACACAGAATGAAATAAGGCATACATTTTTCCTGTTTCTTTTTTAATTCGCTGGGCACCATGTGCATTACTCCAGCTTGTCAAAATGTTTTAATTCATGAATGTTTTCAGAAAAGTGTGTGATTAGCACGAAAGTGGAGGAAGGTGCCCCCTCCTGAGAATAACCTTGGTGATGATTCCTATTTGTCCTTGAGAGGCCATTGTGGGGACAGGAGAGCCAGGACGGAGGGTGGGGCAAGAAGGTGCCATCCTGGACTGAGAGCCTCCCAGCTGCTCTGCTCACCTGCGTCCACAGACCTGGGCTCAGCGCTGCCCTTGGCTCGAAGAGCTGTCAGGGAGGGGGGTGTCATTGGCAGGGGGAGGGACAGCCTGGTCAGAGGACCCCTAGAGCTTCCCCCAATTCCTGCAGGAACCCTGTCTGCAGCCTGCAGTCCTGGGGCCCCACAAAGGCCTCGGCACAAGGAGTGGGTCCTGGAAGGGCCCCAGATGTCCCCACCCCATGTCCCAAGAGCCCCCAGTGACCCCATCCTCAGGCCCCTTCACCTCCCTGGGGGTCAAATCAGTTCCAAGCTGCAGAGCTTTCCCCTAATGACCTGAAGGAGCCCCCACCACAGCCAGCAGAGCTGGCCTCTGAAGAATGGGGTCACCAGGGACAGGAGCCCAGTTCCCTGCTGCTCAGTCAAGGGCTTGCTGTTGGGCAAGTGGGGAGCAGATGTCCCCTCACTGGTCGGGACTGATGCTCTGCCTTCACTAGTTACCACTGGCTCTGGAGGAATGTGCCATCCTCTGACCAAGACGGTGGCCCAGGCTGGGGAGGGAAATCCCCCCATGTGCATGGCTGTCCCTGCAGACCCAGACGCTGACCCAACCGCAGGGGCTCAGCGGAGGGCAGCTCGGGGCGGAGGCACCCGCTGGAGAGCAACACCCTCCGTGCGGCCCCCTCTGAATGCCGCATCTCTGGCTGCAGAGCAGAGCACCCCCACTGTGCCCGGGGGATTCTTCAGACTTCCCCAAGCTCCGCCCCTCCGGCCCCTCCCGCACACTGGAAAGAGCTCCTGTGGCCCCGGCAGTGATGGGGCACCCCACCCCTGACCTCCGGGCAAAAATCAGCCCGCTCGCAAGTGCCTCCGGCTCGACTCCATCTCCTGGGCAATGGGTTAAATTGGAACCTCTGCCAGGAAAATTACTTCATTTAGACTTTCTTTCTCCTGCTGGGTGTCTGGTTTCACAAAGCCTTGTCCTGAACTTGATTTGGCAGAGAAACGTCCACTGGTTGCTGGAGAGAGCAGAGCGGAGGTCCAGAGAGAAAGCTAATTTCAGAGCCTTGGGGTAACTGGAGACTGCACGGAATCGGCACAGAGAAGTGAAAAGACAAAGGGCAGGTGAGGAGGAGGCCTGTCTGGTGTTTAACAGACAAAGGTGAGGTGCGCGCACTGTCTGCGGGGCCCCCATGCCCAGCCCCATGCAGAGTGAGCACCTGACGGAAAAGTGCCCAGGCGTTAGGAACAGGCATTCGTGGAAAAAGATCACCAAGTCCAACTGAACACAAGAAAGGATGCCCCACCTTCCTGATAATCAGCAGGCTCTGACCTTTCTGCCCTCCCAATCCACACTGGTGTAGTTGGAATATAGACGTGAGCCTCGGACACCAGCCCCACTTCCCTTGCAGTGGCAGCTCCTGTGACCCCCGCAGAAATGCCCTAGCAGGTGGGCACATCAGTGGCTCATTAACAAAGTGATCCATCGCCTGTCTTCTGATGTCAATTCCTGACTGCCCTTAGCCAAGTACAATGCGAGGGCCACTGATCATGGTCCTAGTGCAGGAAAGAGAGATTGCAGATTAATGAGTCTTCTCAGGATGCTGGGCCAGTTGGGCCCTCGGTTCTGGGTCAAGGGATCCACCAGTGTCTCCTCCTTGCCCAGGGGATGTTCATGCCCCCTGTGGTGGACTCCTGTTGAGGAGAAGCTGGGAAAAGAGGTGGGGCTCAGCTCCTGTCTTATATAGAGGTGTCCAGGACAAGAAGGACAGCTGCTGGGTGAGGGAAAGCTCCATGTCACCAAGCATGTAAGATGATAATAATGATGGTAGTAATAGTAGGCACACCTTATCCTCCATGCCCTCTCATGACTCCATCACAACTCCTCCTGTCCTTGTCAACAGATCCCATCATCCCCATCACTATCACCATCACCATCACCACCATCGTCACCATCACCACCATTATCATCATCACCA
>NC_058416.1:91172229-91190664 GCF_002201575.2 Neomonachus schauinslandi | reverse complement strand
CACCACCATCATCATCACCATCACCACCACCATCACCACCATGGTCATCATCACCATCACCACCATCATCACCATCATCATCACCAACACCATCATCATCATCACCATCATCATCTCCATCACCATCACCACCATCACTACCACCATCATCACCCTCATCATCACCATCATCATCACCATCATCATCACCATTATCATCATCATCCCTATTTCACAGCTGAAGAAGCCTAGCCACAGGGAGCTCAGTGATCACCACATGATAAAGCAATGAAATTGCTCCAAAAGCTCACAAAATCCCCCTTGCCCTTTGGTTTTCCTGGGCCAAAATGAGCAGTGGTGACCCTAAGCTGACCCAGCCTCTTGTGGCCAGTGGAGGGGAGGAATGGGAGGGAGGGTTCACCTCCATCCTTTCAGGGCATGACCTGGAAGTTACTCCCATGACCTCTGCTGACAGTACATTGTCCAGGACTGGTCACATGGTCACCAGCAATGAAGGCTGGGAAATGGAGTCTTTTTGTTCTGGTCAACCATGTGCCCTGATCCCAGTGGGGTTCTAATCCCCAGAAGGGGCAAATGTGGAGGGAAGAGGATGGAGCCTGTGTTTCTAAGTTCCTGGTGAGCTGATGCTGCTGGTCCACAGACCCCAGTCTTAGTAGCAAAACTTTAGGCGCTCAGACATCCCTGCGTTCTTTCCCTGGGACACCTGCTGAGGCCCGTGGGAGGTTCCCATTTGGTCCTATGACTCATCAGTACCCAGGGGCTACTCTGCAGAGCCTTCTGGTTGACCCCTGAGGACAGACCTGCACAGTTCTGTCAGCTAAGTAGTGTAGCATTTCCTGTGGTGCACACCCCCCAACCCAGGATGGTTGCCGAGTCGCCTGGTGACTGTTTTCCAGACATTGATCTGATATGTGTTATGAAAACGAAGAGCTGGCTTAGAAAAGGGGCAATTTCTCCTGTTGATATCAAACACATGCAGTGCATCACCAAGCCTGCTCGTTACAATTTCAAATGTTCTCAGAGAGGGGAACCTATAATCCTCTCCAAATTCTGCCTCAAACTTCAGAGAGGCATGAAACTGAGTCCCAGCATGGGCACATGAAAATGCTGAGCCCCAGCATGAGGGCAGAGGACCCCTGTGGCATTCTGGGCAGAGAACTGTATGCCTTCAGCATGCAGACCATACGGGGAAGGACGGGGCCACATTGAACAGGACGCCCCACCTTTCTCCACTCATCCCCACAAATGTTGGCCAATCCCCAGTGAAGTGGGACAGAGCACCCTCAGTGCTAATTCCACAGGACTCAGTGCTCTGCAAACACAAGGGTGTCGGGTGGCTGCCCGCTGTCCCACTCTGGCTGAGTCGGGGGAGGACACGCAATACTGTCCTGGGATTCAACCGTCCACACTCGGCTGTAACCACTTGGAAGGACTCACTGAGCCGGATCCAGCCTCCGGCCATCACAGTGAGGTGGGGCAGCTTCCCCTGTGCCCATGCTCCTATGATCACACTATTCCACAAACAGTGGGGTCAACCCACAGCCATTAGGACCATCCAATCCCATAGGGTGAACCAGAACAACCCGGACAGGTCATCATGTAACCGAATCTTGCAGTTAACCCCTGGAAGACACTTAATTCTGTTTTTTCCCTCCAGGCTATCATTAGTTCTGTCAACATTGTTGTGGATACCCTAAATCTCACCTCCTCTGCCCGCCCACATGTGAACATTTCTCCAGGGTCGATTCCGAGAACAGGAAGTGGTGAACCACTGGGCGTCTGTGGTTTCTGTTCTAATAGACACGTTGCTCTCCACAAAGGGCTATTCAACCTTGAAGTTCTCACCAACAGAATACAAGAGCCCTGTTTCCACATTTGCACCGAGTCAACCATTTTAAATGTTTGTTGGCCGTCTGTAATTTCTTTCCCGTGAATTGTGTGCTGATATCCTTTCCTGAGTTTCTGCCGGGCTGCTTATCTTTCTCAGATTACCATATGAAGGCGATTACACATTGTATATGTGAACCCCTCCTTACGTGTTGTGTGAATGTTTTCTCCTAGTGTGTGGGTAATCTCCTAGCTGTATCTTCAGTTATACAGAAATGTGAAATTTTGGTGTAGTCAAGCTTATGTGTTCTTTATTTTACCTTTCTGAATTTAAAATTTTTTTAAAATTCAATTAACATATAGTGTATTATTAGTTTCAGAGGTAGAGGTCAGCGATTCATCAGTTGCATAGAACACCCAGTGTTCATTCCATCACGCGCCCTCCTTCATGCCCATCCCCCAGTGACCCCAGCCCCCTGCCCACCTCCCCTCCAGCAAGCCTCAGTGTTTCCTAAAGTTAAGAGTCACTTTCTGCATTTTTTTTTTCTTGTTCAAGGTCTTTTGCCTCTCCAGGTTACATTTTCTTATATTTTTGTCCAATTTTTTTTATAGTTTTGTTTTATATTTAGGTCTTAAATCTATCTTAAATTACTTTTGGAAATGATGTGAGGTTGAAGATTAATTTTATTTTATTTTCCCACAATAATAGACTACTATCTCCACACCATTTATTGCCATCAGTCCCCTGTGGATTCGAAATACCTCCTTTCTTGTCTATTAACCTCACATATGCTAATGTCTCTGTTTCTGGACTTTTCTTTATATTCTATTGATCTATCTGCTCTGCTGATGTCCACTCTTGTTTTATACACAATGCCTTTGTTTTGTATATAACGCTAGGAGAGAATCACCACTTTCTCCTTCTCGTCTTCCTTTCTTGTCTTTACTATTCTTGCACTTTTTCTTCAAGATGAATTTTAGAATACATTTGTCAACGTCCCTGAAACTTTGCGTTGAGGTTTTGATTGGCGTTGCACTGGAGACGCGCATTAAAACGGGAAGGATGGTCAGCGATAAAATTTTGAATCTTTCTGTTTAGAAACATAGCAAATGTCAGCTTCCTTTTGTCAGGGCTGTTTTATAGGCACCTTCGTAAAATCTCACATGTTCGCCGTGCTTACTCATGTACGTTAAAGGTCTTGCTGCTATTGTAAAGGGAAACTTACTTTTTCTGTTGAATCTTCTAGTTACTGCTGGTCACGAAGACAGCTTTTATTTTTGTATTTTGAATTTTCCTTTAAGTCCTAAGGATTTGTGATGTTGATTAATTGGGTTTTCTGTGTACATAATCATACATTCTGTAAATATGGATGATCATATCTCTTTTTTTCAATATTTACACATTTTTTTCATGTCTCGTGTTATCCACAATCTCCATCCGATATTGTTCATGACAGTGATATCAGGCATCTTTACTAGGTTCTTGACTTCAGTGGGACCCAGCTTCTTCTTTTTTTAAAAAAGTATTTTATTTATCTATCTATCTGTTTATTTCAGAGAGAGAGACAGAGAGACAGAGAGAGCGTGAGGGGAGAGGGGCAGAGGGGGGGGAAGGGAGGAAAGGAAGAGAATCTTGAGCAGACTCTGTGCTGAACTCGGAGCCCGATGCAGGGCTCAGTCTTATGACCCTGAGATCATGACCTGAGCCGAAACCAAGAGTTGGACGCTTAACCAACTGAGTCACCCAGGTGCCCCCAGTGGGACACTTCTGATCCTTCTCATGAATATGACAAAAAATGAGTTTCTACAAGTTGTCTGAATGTTGCATGTTTATAAGACCCTGGTTAGTATTCTTGGTCAGTGTCTCTAAAGGTTTTAAAAATGATATATCCAATTCCTAAACAGATTAAAAGGATGTTGGAATAAAGTCAACCAGAGCTGCTGCCCAAGCATCCCACCTACGTTCCTAACTCTGGGAAAGTAAAGAAGGTAAAGAACAGCTTATCTCTGGGGGAAACTAAGTGAAGAGAAGCCCTGGATTACCTTTGAGCCTCTACAGCCCCCATAACTCTCAGGCCAGAGCCACGGGGAAGACAAATGGAAATCCGCCCAACACTGATCAGCTGACACCCTCTCTAACCCTCGTTTCAGCTCCGAAAGCCAAGTGTTATGATGTCACTGAACAGAGGAGGTCCCTGAGTCTCAAGAGGTGTGAGACGGTTTGGCCAAGACTCATGGCCAGTGAGATTTGGAGATGGGGCATACACCTGTCAGGACCATGGTTCTTGCCAGCACAGTGTGGAAGGAAGTGAGGAGTGTGAACCACGGATGTTACTTTATGGAAAGTAACTAGGCATTATGAATAAAATTAAATAATTAACCCTAAACAGAATTCACTCAGGTGGCTCGTGCTTTTCACATACCTAGTCCTGTACAAGATTGACTGAGGCCACTGTGCGGCCTCAGGAAAAGTACATCTTCTAGAGGAAATGGGCTTAGTAGCTCCTTTGCCGTCCCCCCCAGGAGGAGACCCCACGCTGAACCTGAGGACCAAAGACCTCCACCAAAACAGTGGAGAGAATTAGGACAGAAGGGTGGTCCCATGATATTCAATCACAAGCCTTCCTCCTCTTTTGTGAAATCATGAGGGACGCATTTCAACCTAGCGTTCCAGAGAAACAAGAAACCAAGCATTCGGACTCGAATTAAGGTAATTCCTGTAAAATCTTCAGGTTTACACATTCAAGTCTCTCACTGCAGATGAGCTCCCTGCCTCAGGCAAGTCCGCAGTTATTGGAAGACGTTTCCGTACATTCATCCTACTCACCTGGTACCACCTGCGTCCCCGGGGAAGAACGTCACTCACGGGCATCTCAGCAAGTTGTACAGCGCACGACCGTGGGGCGGGCGTTGCCAAAGCCTTCATCACACTGAGCGGCCCATAGGTATAGATCATCAATAAGGACTCGTGTCTGGTCCTTACAGGACTGTGCATACAAGGAAGTAGCAATGCAGGTCCCATTCTCCATGGAGAGGGCCCGAGGACCAAACTATGGGCAAAAAAAGGAACTCCAAGCTCCAGGTCTCAGGGCGGTGCAAGCCTCGGAAAGCACAGGGGAGACACCACGATGAAGGAGCCCACTTCCCCCCGATGGCGTAGTGGTGACGTTTGCCAGCTATGCCTGGGGCTCACCTCCTGTAAACACGGAAGGACTGCACCTGCAGTTCTCCTGGGGCTGGGTGGGGACAGTGACTGGTTGGGGTCACTGAGTTTCGAATGGAAAGACACATGTCATATCTAATCAAAGCATTTAAGTGCTGGTGCAGGACTCCCAGGACTCTCCTTCCTTCTGGCATGGCGGCTGGCAGCATTCGACGTGGTGGCTGCCCCCCGTGCGTTGACCGGTAGACGTGTCACAGGAGCGATGAATAAATCAAACATCTGTTGTTCCTGCAGCAGTCTGGCCTCTTCTGACCATCATACCTCCACTTCTTTTCCTCGTTTGCACACCAGGACGGAGCATTTCCATGCACATAGTGGGGGCTTGATTAATATGATGGAAGGATGGATGGATGGACGGATGGATGGATGGATGGTGCCGCAGCCCTCAACTCGGCAGTGGCCTCCCCCGGTCCTGGAAAGCTGGGGGCTAGCAGGACTTGGATTTCCTCTTCATTCACATTATGCACATGGATGTCATGCTGCTTTTAAGATCATCGGGGACGCAGGACCAACCCTAGATAGGGCACACAGGCATTCCCAGTGTAGGTGGTACTGGGCAGAGGAAGACCTGGTTCCTGACCAATATTACCTTGTTTTCATATATCTAGTAGCCTTCGGCTATTAGAGCGCCATTTCCTTGAGCTAAGCACTGACTTGTTCGGGCTCCTTAATGAAGCAGGCGGCATGTCCAGCTCCGTGTGTAGGAGTGTACCAGCTCCTTTCCTCCGGGAAGAAATAGTGCCCGAGCCCAGGCGGCACGGACCACGGGGACGGAAGATGTATGTTCAGAAGGAAGGGGAACCAGGTACTGAGGTGCCTCCTCCAAGTTGACGGTGTATGTGTGAGAGTGCATGTGTGTGCACATGTGTGTATGGGCAGGCATGCACGAGTTTGTGCTGTGTATGTATGGGCGTGTATTGTGTGAGTATGCATGTGAGCGCACATGTGTGCATGGGTGTGCATGTGTGGGTGGTTGTGCATGTGTCCGTACACGTGTGTAAGTATGCGTGTGTGCGCAGGCGTGCATGTCTGAGTGTGCGCGTGTGCACGTGCGCACACATGTGTGTGCATGTGTGTTTGTGTGCATGCACATGTGTGCACACGTGGGTGTGTGCATGTGTTGGTGTGTAAGTGCGCATGTGTGTTTGTGTGTGTGTGTGTGCTCATCTTTCCTCCCAAAGGTCAGGAGTCTCACGCTGTGCATCTCCTGGTGACAGAAACATACACTGTTCGTTAAAGGCGGTTGACACTGTTTACTCCTCTGCAGCCCGTGAAAACATGGAAAGGGATTTCAAGCAAGCCATCAATGCACATGCAAAAGCAGATGAAAAATGTTAAGGGAGACCTTTGAGTGCAATTAGGAAATGCCATCATGGAGAAGAACAACTTGCAAGTGTCCCAGGAAGACCATTAAAAGCAGAAGTTTAATAACCATGCTTGTTGTCACTGGCGGCTCGGCAGGCAGACGGCACTAAAAATAAGAGCTGGATGGGAATCTTAGTCCCACCGCCTAGCAGGTGAATCAGCATGGAAAATTGACTTTCTCTCTCTGAATATGAATCACTTGTAAAACTGAGGCACTTTGCAATGGTGTTTTAAGAACAAAGCAGCGTCTCACACAGAAGTGCTGGGACAGGGGCCCGTGCGGGCGCTCAGTAATGCCTCACTCACGCAGCTCCTGTTTATCGTCCAGCGTCCCTGGAACAGTAAGACTCCACATCACTTCATTCTGGAAGATGCTTCTCCTACCCATGGTATTTCAACCTTCTCAATAGACTCCTTTTCCTCACCATGGTAATTGCCTAGAGCGGGGCTGCTGACACCCACTGGGTCACATGGAGAGCTCTGAACTCCAATCAGAGGGAAGGATGTTACCTATTACATATCCAGGCATTATGTTCGAAGAGTGAGTCTCTACAGAAGTCAGTGGCTGGGGTCCATGGGGAAGAGCCAATGTGAAGTAGAGGATATCAAGATTTACACACAGAAAGAAAGAGAAGATTGCATGCGTGTGACAGAGACAGACCGAGAGAGGGACAGAGACAGAGAGACAAACAGACAGTCAGAGACAGAGACACACACAGAGAAACATGGTTGCTACTGAGTACTAACACAATTTCCTCATTTCCTTGAGGTTTATACTGCTCACGGATGACCCTCCTCCAAAGCCCCAGTAACAGAAGTAAGTCTTAGAGTCAACTTCATGGAGAAGTGGGATAGTCATAGGAAACTATGCCTAACATGAAGGTGTCCTGCTAACACTTGTTAACCCCAAATTCTGCCTAGACAGGTGAGCCTCAGAAAGCCAGTTCCTGACAAGACCAGTTACTTCTTAAATTTACCAGCTAGATGGTGACAGCATTGAAATACATGTTACCTCATCTTTCATATCCTATATTGAAGGTTGACTCCTTATTATCTATAACCCTCCAGTTTCAAACACCTCACCTTACCTGTCTTTACCAGCCCCTGATGCCTAGCACAGTGTAATGATGAGGATCATAACGCAATTGATAATCGCATTAAAGTTATTTCCCCCGCCATCGATCTTACAATCTGCAGACCCGTGAGTGAATCTGGAAACGCTCTGTGTCTCCGAATGTGTGCTGTCTCTGAGGACATTCAGGATAAAGGCATGTCCCCAGGCTTCAGCTCAGAAGCATCTTTTTAGTCAGAAAATCTCTATGTCACATACTTTTTTTTAAGATTTAAAAAAAGATTTTATTTATTTATTAATTTGTCAGAGAGAGGGAGAGGGAGGGACGGCGAGCACGCACAAGCAGGGAGAGCGGCAGGCAGAGGGAGAAGCAGGCTCCCCATGGAACAGGGAGCCCGACATGGGACTTGATTCCAGGACCCCAGGACCATGACCTGAGCCACCCAGGCGCCCCTCCATCGTGTACTTTCAAGCTCTTTCCTGTTGGATTTAGGGCATGGAGGAATCCCTAAAATGACATCTGGTTCTGCCACTGTGTCCCCAACATGTGTTCCCCGTGGGTCACCCTGGTCTCCCAGTGGCTTTCAGCACCCTGGACAAGACCAAATGCCCCCAACATGGTCCAGGAAGCTACTCCATCTTGGAGGGAGCTGCTGAGGAAGATTTCATCTGGGGACATGACAGGGACACAGGAATGAAATCTGCAGGTGACTGACAGGAACTTTTTTTTTTTTTTAAGATTTTATTTATTCATTTGACAGAGAGAGACACAGCGAGAGAGGGAACACAAGCAGGGGGAATGGGAGAGGGAGAAGCAGGCTTCCCGCGGAGCAGGGAGCCCGATGCGTGCTCGATCCCAGGACCCTGGGACCATGACCTGAGCCGAAGGCAGACGCTCAACGACTGAGCCACCCAGGCGCCCCTGACAGGAACTTTTGAGAGAGCTGGGAGGATAGAGAGGCTTCTGGGGGAGGAAGGAGCGGCCGAACCTCATGTACCATACACTCTGTGTGGTTCGTCCCCGATTAGCCAGGGCACACCTTGGCTGAGGTCATGTGGGCAGATTTCTGCAGGGTCGCTGCCCCCTCCCTTGCTGGTCACCTCCTAGGCAGGCTACAGGGCCCAGCACATGGACCTAAATGTGCATGGAGCCATTGTGACCTGAAAAGGACAGAGGAGGAGGAAACATTACCTCCCAACGTGGGGCAGAGAATTCCTGAGACAAACACACACCTGCCTCCTTACAAGACTCAAGACGTCTTTCCCTGTTCACTGCCCTTCTGGGGACCATGGCAGGAATATTAGCCTAGCTCCACTTCCTGCATCCTCACAGCTGCCGGGACCTGTACCTTCAGCCCCGTGCTCATTTCCTGGCTGGCAATCACTCTGTTGGGTCTCATCTCAGCTCC
Source organism: Neomonachus schauinslandi (assembly GCF_002201575.2). NCBI lineage: Eukaryota > Metazoa > Chordata > Mammalia > Carnivora > Phocidae > Neomonachus > Neomonachus schauinslandi. Next base: position 91,181,768 of record NC_058416.1, on the reverse strand, counting down.
CACTTTCCCTCTCTGAACACATGTGCACATGCATATTTATTGATCTATTTATTTGCTTTTGTTTGATGATACCACTGCAGTCTATTTTTTTTTTTTTAAAGATTTTATTTATTTATTTGACAGAGAGAGAGATAGCGAGAGCAGGAACACAAGCAGGGGGAGCGGGAGAGCGAGAAGCAGGCTTCCTGCCGAGCAGGGAGCCCGATGTGGGACTCGATCCCAGGACCCTGGGATCATGACCTGAGCCGAAGGCAGACGCTTAATGACTGAGCCACCCAGGCGCCCCACTGCAGTCTATTTTAATTAGAAAGTTAGCCATGGGCCAAGCATAATATATACTTATTTTGTTTGACTCCTTTTGAAAACAAAACCACCTAGAATCCCCCATAGCTAATGAGTCTGCCAAGATTTGTATAATAGCACAAACAGTGAAATGCCTTAAATGCATCCACCCAGCTCAGCAAGGGGGAGGTGGGGTGAATGCATTCCCAGATCTATGCGGGCCCAACTATTTACAGAGATCACCCAGGATGGTCAGAGGGGCGTGGCTCGGTCTGCACCCAGCTTGGAGAGTAGGACCTTATGGTTCCTGCTCGTCTCCTCCTGGCCCCTGCTTTTCTGCTTCATGTCTGTCTCCCGCAGAGACAGCAGATAGGCACCCCATTGGGCAAACCCCGCCCCGGCCCTGAATTATTTACACGGAGATGAGATGAAATGATGCCTCTCATGACGTCCCTCCCATCCTTGCTGCTGGCTCCTCAGTCACAGGCGGCTATCCATCATTAGGGAAGTCTCCATCAGGGAGGTCTACTTACTGTCCTAGATGATTCAGAAGTTAATACATCATTAAAATAAGAAATTAAATTTGATCACTCACCCAATTAAGATAATCATAATCTTACCGTGGAGTTCTCTCATGCCCTACCTGGGATCCTGCCGGAGGTCCACGGGCTCCTGCTTCTACACAGACGCCTGCAGCAGCCCCCCCCCTCTCGCCCCGGAGCAGCCTGGGGTCCCTTCCCGGCATCTGTCACCCTGAGCCCTCCCCGCTCAGACTCCCCAGAGCCTCCACCTACTCTGCATAATGTGCTGTCCAAAATGCAGCCATGGGCACATGTGCTACTGAGGAGCGTTCCGTGTACGTAATTTCATTTTACGCAGTGTTGCAGAGCGCAGATCTAGGCCCTGTCCATCTTTCTGCCCGTGCTGTGCACCAAACACATCACCGCCCTTCAGCGTCTCCATGTGACCCTCCCGCACCCTCACAGGGAATGTCTGAAGAGCGAGGCTTCCTTACACACAAGGAAGGGAGTTGTGCAGCCACCCAGATGAGGACAGACAACCTGCAAGGTGGCAGCTCTGTCGCTCCTCCCCCCACCCCCTCCTGCAGAGAATCTCCCTACCACCCCCTCCTCTGCATTCCATTCTGAGTGGCCCCCCATTTAGTCTGTGAGCGGTGCACATGGGGAGTGGGAGGGTAGGAACCCCTGAAGCAGCTGTCCCTGGCTCAAATCCTGACTCTGCCCATTTGCTGGGGGCCCACAGGAGGGATATTTAACTTCCGTGCCTCAGTTTCCTTACTTGCAGAATGAGAGTGCTGTGGATGCTGGGGCATGAACTCACATCTCCTGAGGAGAGTAGGGGATCACTCCCCCCTCAGGTGGCCTCCCAGGGCTCCCCCCAACCATCTCAGAGAATCTGCGAGGTCTTCCAGGGCTCTCCCCGCTCCTTTCCTGCCTCTTACTCCTGGGCCCCAGCAGAGCCTACCCCTCCCTGCCCTCCCATAATCTCCCAGGTGTTCAGAACCTGACTGGAGAGCTGGGAGAGCTGATGGAGGCCCAGGTGAGCACAGCCTGGAATTCCCTCTGCGAGCGCAGATAGGTTGCAATGTACACTTGCAGGGTCATCAGGGAATTTCATCTGCCACTTAGGAGAAAGCAGAAGGTCATGGCCCCGGGTTCTAACTGCTGGGATGGAAATTCAAAGGGAACCCGAGAGCCATGATGGGTAGGGGGTGCAGGACCAGGAACCAGGCTGCAGCAGTGGGGGGCTGGGGGATGCGGCTGGTGTCCTGTTCCAACCTCGCCCCTCTACAGGAGGGTCCAGGAGGCCGGGGGTGGCTGGACACTGACCATAGCAAACCACTGGGCCCGAGGTGCCAGTCCTCACGCCAGGACCACGGGCTTCGGGCTCCAGCAGATGGCTGGACCAATGGGTTGTGAGCTATGGAGGGACTGTTCCCACGGTCCCCTCCTCTCTCCCCAGAGGCGGCTCAGTCTCCAGGGCCTCACAACACGTTCCACACACTCCGCACTGCCAACAGCACCCATCTGAGATCTTGGCTTGTGGCAAGGCCTGGGCAGCGCATTTCTTGTCTTCCGCACAACAGAGCTCGGTAGGAGGGGAGGGCATGGCCGCGCGTGGGTCATCAGGCTGGGGGCTGTGCTCCCTGAACTGGATGGTTACTGTGCTGAAGTGCGTGTGGGGAGGGGCTGGGGGCTCCGATGCTGTGGGGGCGGTGGCGGCCTCACCAAGATGAGGGTCGAGGGAGCAGGAGGAAAGGATGGGGAGCAGGGATGAGGCTGGAGAGGCAGAGGGAGCAGAAGAATCAGGAACCCTGTGGCGAAGTGTCTCCGCAGCTGATTGGCCCGGAGGGAATCACACCCCTGTGTCTGAGCCAGTCACCTGCGGGGGGCAGGGCGCTGATTGGCTGGGGCCTGGTCATGTGATCTGCCCGTGGATGGGGGAGGTCCCCACCCACGTGGTCTGAGACCGGCTAGAGGCGCTTGCTCCTGACGAACGGCTGAATACGCCCCCTCCAGAAGGGGCAGTCCACCTGCTGTACAAAAAAGAAGGCAGTGAGGACACCTCCAGGGCCACACAGCTCTTGTGTCAGCGCCCGTCTGGCTGGGCTCTGACCGCTTGCCGCACTGTCCCGGGGCATGCATTGGGGCCTGAGCCCCACATCAGCCTGGGAGCAGCTCAGGGCGCGAGGGACGCTCCCCAGGGTCCCTTCCCGTTCTGTTCTTTACCCAGAGCCAGACAAGGAGCCCAGTACATCCAGGGCCCAGCAAGCAACGCTGTGAAGTTGTCCCCAGACGCTAACCTTCAAAACAGAGCCTTAAGGTCTTCAGGAAACCCATACTGTATGTAACTAAAATGATGATCTTCCCCAAATCTCAAGGATGAGACACATAATGAACAGTGAGAACTAATTGTCTTTTACAATAAGCATCCATTGACTATTACATATTACCGCCCCCCCCCCCCCACTTCCGCGGTCAGGTCTCTCAGGCACAGCTGCGTCACTCCCTGGGGCTGTAAGTATCAGCTGGTCCTGGAGTAAACCCCAGTCAGAGGAGGACAGACGCTGACTTTGAGGCCTTGAGGCTGCCTGTGGTCTCTGAGGCTCCTACCATGGGCGCCTGTCCCAGGAGGCAGCCCTGCCTCAGAGAGGGTGTCCAGTCCTGCGGGCAGAAGTGGGGCTGGTCTTGACTCCTCAGGGTCCCCTCCGGGTACCTGTGTGTCCTGACCCACCTTCTTGGGGTGGAGGGACCAACGAGATTGTGGTACAAGACAGCTCAGCTGGACATACTCTCCTGTCTGTGTTGAGTTCTTGAGAGACGACCTGAGTGGCCTTGCTCCAGTCTGATGGGCCTCCGCCCCACTGGATGCTATCCCCATTCAAGCCATCCCATTAGTGTGGAAACCCACCCCCATCACCTCTCCGCACTCCATTCCCTCCTGGTTATTAGTTTCTGGTCAAGGATTCTGCACCCGTAAGTACCCTGTCGACCTGACTGATGGTCTGTATGGAGAAAAGTGCAGGAGCGATTGGGGAATATGAGGAGGGTGGATCAGGTCTGTGTTTATTTTAAATCCCAAAGTTTCCCTTAATTTATAGATTCTTCAGAGCCAGATGCCTCGCCATCTGCACAAAGGACTCTCTCCTGGAAATGAATCCCTGGGCCTCCCCAAAGGCCCATTCTTTATTGTAAGAGGGCCGTATCACTGCTGCCAGAACATTCCTTCTGCTATTAGTATCCAGAGAGAGAAGGCTGCCTTGTTCTCGAACCTACTATTGTTAAGATGGCAACAATCCCCAAAGCAATCTACGAATTCAATGCAATGCCTATCAAACTTCCAGCTGCCTTTTTGCAGAAATGGATAAGCTGATTCTAAAATTTACCTGGAAATCCACATGGGTGATGGTGAGTTGGGATGGGGACTTCCTGGGGATTTAGGCTCTGGTACAGGACGGGTGGAGAAGAGCTCTGGGGTCACAGTGGGGTGGGCCTGAGCAGGGGACTGTAGACAGGGCAGGGACACGCAGGTCGCTGGGCAGCACCATCGGGAGAAGCAGAAACTGGAGTGGACGGGTCCTGTGACTTGAGGTGGGGCAGGGGTCACCAGGAAAGGAGGCGGGGCCAAATGAGGGGGCGGGCCACCTAAGAGGGGGCGGGGCCGTGTGAGGGTGGGTAAGGTCTCCCCGTCTGTCCCTGTGGAGAACACCAAGGGCTTCTCTCCGGCTGGCAGGTCCCCTCACGGTGTCCCCTGGCCCCATCCCAGTGACCCCAGCACCACCGGGAGCAGGAGGTGGAGCGGCTACCTGTGCGTGAAATGACAGGTCCCATACCTTCAGGATGGTCCGGGGGTTTATTTTGGAGACAGGGAGCAGCAGCAGAGGTCGCCCTGAAAGATTTACAGCACCTCCAGGGATGCGGATGTCCCCGGGGCGGTCATGCTCCAAGACAAGATGAGCTCGCAGCCGCCCTCACCTCCACGCCCCGCCTCCCTCCGCCTCCTGGGGTTAGCTCCGCGCTGCACGCGGGGTCCCGTCCGGCCCTGTTGGCGCCTTTTCCGCCGAGAACTTCAGGACTCCGTGCCACGCGGGGGAGGACTTGAAAACGCTCTCGGTTGCAGGTAGAGGCGGGCTGTTCTGATGGCAGCCCCCGTGTGACGTCCCAGCAGCGTCCTCCCCCACGGCGCCGGCTCACGTGCGGACCGGGAGCTCCAGCGGAGGGTCCCAAGGCCTCAGGACAGAGGATGTGGGATGGACGCAGTTGTGAATGCAGCTCCCTCTGGAGGGTCCCAGAATCCACACGGGCAGTGGAAGGTCGGGGAAGCTTGTTTTCAGAGTTGTGCGAGCCCCACGTTCCCGCGGGCATCTCTGACCCTGGTCCCGGGGTGGCCGTGGCGCATGCTGACCTCCGGCCACGCTCAGCTGCAGGTGCAGGGAAGAGGCAGGTGGGGGGTCACCTGAAGATAAAAACAAGCTCATGCCGGCATCACATGGGCGTCTACATCGTGTGGTCAGGACGTGTCCCTCGAAGGGACAGACCAGAGTCCAGCCACGTCCAGCTCAAAGGGGCCTCATGAGCCTGGAAGGGCCCAGGCAGGAGGGGGTTCCGGCAGCATTTGGACAGGGGAGGCAGGTGGAGGGCCTGCATCAGGCCTTGGGGGTGTCCTCGGATGATCTGATTGACACCTTGAAGGAGGGCACCTGTGGTCCCGACGCAGCCTGGGGTGAATGGTGAGCGCAGCACGCGGGCGTGTCCTCAGTTTCCCCACGCTGCCCACCTGTCCACCACTCACATACGGCACGCGTGTGACCCTGTTCAATCTTGGGGAATCTTTGGGTTTCCTGTTTTAGAGCTATGATGCTCATTTAGTGGGTCAGACATGGGGTTTTCTTGTCCCACCGCTTGACATCCGAGCCCCTGAGTGGGGATGGTCTGCCCAGCGTATGCAGGACTCGAGGGCTGAGCGGAGTGTCCAGGGTGTGCTCCCTTCAAGGGCCCATTTGTGTTGGAAACAGGGACTCGTCCTGGAGGCTGTCCTCCATGGGCACTCCACAAGGGAAGGAAGGAGAGGGCAGCGAGTGATGGAGCTGCGTCTTCATTCCTCCCTGGTTGTGCTGGAAGAATGCCTCCCGGTCTCCCTCCTAATGTCTCTGCTGTCCACCCAGTCTGGGGGGCTTCACGGAGAGGGAAGAGGCCAGATGACGGTCTCTGACTCTCACACACACCCCCCCGCCATGGTTTCAGAGGCTCATAGTTGTTTTCAGCTGGCTCCCTGTCTAAGCATGGAGGTGGCCACGGGGAGACCCCCAGAGTGCAGCTGGAGGAATTCATGAGCAAAGGCGCTTCAAGCACGACCCAGGGTGCCACCCTTCCGGCGCCGCAGGGGAGGTCTGCTCGTGGATTTCCTTGGAAAAGGGTAACCCAGTGAACGTGGGGTCCTGGGGCCCTTGTGGGCTGTGTGGAGAGAGGCATGCACGGGATCACATGAAACAGTATTCGCCCCCCGCTTGTGCTGAGCATTCCTGGGGTGTCCAGGGCTCCTCCTGTAGTCCATGGCTGCTTCCTCACTGGCCTGTCAGGTCAGGACACAGGATAGAATGGGCCCCTGGCGGGGTGGCGGTCTTGTCCTCCACTTCTCCAGGGCTCAGCTCTCCCCCCACACATGTTCTGCCTCCGTGTCCCCGTGAGGAGTCCCTCTGCATGATGTCTTCCCCAGGCTTGTGGGGAGCTGCTGCCCAGGCTCCAACCAGAACCTTCCATCAGAAAGATGTTTTTGAGTTGCTGTGACTGGTGCGGCCTCCCAGGCTATGGGGGGGAGGGGTGGAACCAGGCCTGGGAAGGCTCAGGTAGGTCCACATAGGGGGCCGCTCGGGTAGTGACCTGACTGAGCCCAGTCCCCGGGGCCTCACTCTAGAAAAAGGTCTGAGGCTCCTCTATCATGTCCCTTGTGAGAGGGAAGCATCTAAGAAGTGCCAGCCCAGGGTCTGGGTGCAGGTGATGGCTCAGCACCAACACGGTGTCTGGAGACTGAGTGGCAGCTCAGGTTCTGCAGCTGTTATTCTGGAACATTCCTGCTACCCATCTGGAGTGCTGGTGACTGCAGAATGTTCTGGGTCCCTCATGTCTGATGTCATTTACCTCCCAAACACGCAGGTAGCATCATGTCCTTGTGTGACAGTGACCATGACCCCGGTTGGCCTGTGAGCAGAGGTTCCTCCTCTGGATCAAGCTGTTTTCCTCTGCGGCGTGGGACCGTCTGCTGGGTGGTGGGCATGCGCGGAGGGGGTCAATGTTCAGCAGGTAGTTCAGTTTGTGAGTGTGTGGGAGAGGGAAGAAGGGAGGCAGCTCAGTCCATCAGTTTAAAAAAACGAAGCCACAGAGGTATTTATGATTAAATATATCTTTTCCGCCAAATCTGTCACCACTCAGTGTCGAAGACACCAGATTTAGAGTCTGTGGGTGTCTTTGTGGGAGCAAATCACATTTATTCATTGCCAGGAAAGGTTGATTTGAAAATGGCTTGAAGTTATCCATGCTAAAAATGAACATTTCATGAACTGTAATGTGACTGAGTGACAGCCTGAGCCACCTGCCCACCTCCTGGCTTGGAGTGAGAACATGAAGAAAAGTACCTCTGGGCTGTGTCCAGGGAGAATGGCCATTTCTCCCAAAGGAAATCCAGAGGAGGGGGAGGAAAACAAAAAACAGAGAGGCAGGGTAGGAGCCAGTTATGAAAATCCTTAAATGGGAAAGTCAGGGAAGATTCTAGAAAGGCTGAACTGCTGGTTGATGTAGATTCATTGAGCTGGAAAAGACAGAGCAAAGTGATGCTGCCTGAAATCACCTTCAGTAAGGGGCTCAGGAGTTAACTTGAAAGACAAATGAAGGATCATTTCTGCAGCCACACACCCGCCCTCATGTCCTCACCAATGGGATTAGGTATATGGGAACCTCAGTGGGATGGCCTCATTCCTTCCTGAGGATTTCTCAGAACACAATTAGCAGGGAAGACCAGCTGTGCCCAACAAGAGGGGGTCAGAAGGGCCTGGATTCTGGTAAAATCAGGCTGTCCTGAGCTCCTGCCTAATGGGAGTGGTGCTGAGGCATCCTGATTTCCCGGAGGCAGAGGTGAGCATCTCCCACCGGGACGGGCCTCCTGGGGAGCTGGCCCAGGAAGCCCCAGTTGTGTTCATCTCCTCTGCCTGCCCGTGACGCCATCTGTACGGGCACACACCTGTGACATGGACCCAGCAGGGTCCTCAGCCCCCAGCTGTCTGTCCCGGGGCTGCTGCCGAGGGAGAGATCCACCCTCCTGGGCTGCAGGATCCTCCCTCGCAGGTTTAGGGGCGCGGAGGGGCATCTAAAGCCCCGCATGGGCCGTGGAGGGACCAAGCATGCGCCAGCCTCATGCTCTGGATGCGTCAGCCCTCCGGGTTTTCTTACAACACAGATTTGGGTGTGTAGCTCTGGGCGGGGCCTGGAATTCCGAATTTCCATCAGGCATTCGGGTGATGCGGCTGCTGTCTACACAGGTTTCCTCGCCCCCGCCCCCCGCCCCCGGCCCCGGGAGGGATGAGGCCCCACCTCGGGAAGGCCGTGGGAGGGGAAGCAGGTCTGCAGAGGCTCCGGGCTCCCATCACCCTGGCGGGGACCTCGGGGCCCCGCGTGTCTGAAGCCCGGGGCAGGGCTCCGAGCACTCCTGCTCGAGGAAGGTGCCTCTGGGATGAGCCCCGCGGAGGACGGAGAGTGACCTTGGGGTCCAGTCCCAGAGCGGCTGGTGGGCGGGGACACCCCCGGGAAGGGGCCGCAGCGAGGAGCGCTGCGCATGTGACACCTGCCTCCGATGCGCACGTGGGGCAGATTAGGGACCTAATCTGCCACGCCTGGGAAACGAGGTGCCGGGGACCCGATGCTGTCCCGAGAATGAGCTGATATCTCGGGGAGTCTGGGACAGCAGAGCGTGGGGTGCCCGACAAAAATCGCGCAGTCCCTGGGCTTCTGTCTTTAATTCTTTTATTTTTCCTTCCTATTATTTTAAGTTTTGAAGGTGGTATTTAAACGTATTATTATTTTTCCTCCCTCCCATCATTCCGCCCCCTTCCTGACCCCATGTGGACATGGGTACCGGGTCGCCAGACGGGGCGCGCAGGTCCGGCTTAGGGACCTGCTCGCAGCTGCTGGGCCCACGTGTCGCAAAGCGCCAGGCTCCCGGGCTCGCTCCCTGACGGCTCCGCCCATTCCCCAGAGCCCACCCCATTGGGCTGGTCTACTCACGTGCCCAGCCCGAGCCAACCTTGCTTCAGAGGACCTGAGCCTTTATGCTGATTGGCCGGGCCTGATTCCCTGCGCTCTCCTGAACCAATCACTGTGCCGGAACCGCCGGGACTAGAAAGGGAGCCAGGGCCCCGCCCCTCCTCTCAGCGGGAGGGGGGGATGAGGGCATGTGACCAGAGATGCCTGGAACCGCCCACTGCTCACACCCAGAGAGATGTCCCCTCTGTGTCTTTGATCCTAGGTCCCCTGCCGGGTGATGGCCATGCTCCTGCACTACTTCTTCCTGAGCGCCTTTGCGTGGATGCTGGTGGTTGCATCTCTACAGCATGGTGATCAAGGTCTTCGGCTCAGGGAACAGCAAGCACCGCTACTACTACGGGATAGGATGGGGTAGGTGGGGATGGGAGGGGGCAGGTGGGGATGGGATGGGCAGGTGGGGATGGGGGGATAGGATGGAGCAGG
>NC_058416.1:91155764-91171729 GCF_002201575.2 Neomonachus schauinslandi | reverse complement strand
GGGGGAGGCGTTACTGGCTCCGTTCACTTGCCCACCAGGGAAAGGCCAGGCCCCATGAAAACCCTGACTGTTAGGGGGTCTGCCCACTTGCTCGGCGGGGAGATGCCTAACATGTAAAAGTAAAATCAGGGCTGCCTCGGGTGTGGAAGGAGGAAACAGCTAGAAGCACCTCTCTCTCTCTCTGCTGTTGCTGGATTTGAATGCCAATGAATCCCCTCTCTTAAGACAGCGAGTTAAAAATAAGAGCTGGAGGAAATTTCATTTAATTTACTTGAATCTTGGGGAAATCCAGTAGCTAACTTGGAGCTCTCACACTAAATACAGAAAGGGGCTTTTCCTAGACTTATATTCTCTACACAGAAATCGCAAAGCAGTTGTGTTCTCACCTTGGTGCTAATTAGCTCAGCCTGCAGGCTCAGACAACAGCTCCCGCCATGGGATTTCCCAGGTCTGCGGTCTGCAGGTCTGCAGGTCTGCCGGTCTTCAGTCTGCAGGTCTTTGGGTCTATGGTCTTTGGGTCTGGGTTCTGTGGGTCTGGGATCTGTGGCGGTCTGGGATCTGTGGGTCTGTGGTCTGTGGGTCTGTGGTTTGGGGTCTCTGGGTCTGGGGTCTGCGGGTCTGCAGGTCTGGGGTCTGCGGTCTAGGGTCTGTGGGTCTGCAGTCTGCGGGTCTGCAAGGGAGAAGGGTCCGTTCCTCCAGCCCGCCCCTCCTGGCCCCTCCACCTTCCTGCTCTGCACTCAGGACATTTCCTCACTGGGCAGCCCAGTGCTGCAGGACTTCTGCCTTGAGGGCCACATTCTGCTGCTCTTTCCAACAGCGTCCCATCCTGTTACATAGGCAGGACCTCCTCTCGTCTCCCGAAGACACAAAGAGCTGGGGTTTGGAAATTCCCTTTGCCGATTTTCAGTCTCTGCCTTCCTGCTGCGTGTTTCTCTGTCTGTGGGCTCATGGTCACACTGCAGCATCGGGGAGCTGGCTGCAAGGCTCCGTGATGGGGCGGCGGTGGGCATTTCCCTGGGAAGGCCCTCCTGACGGCCCCTGGTCAGTCTCTCAGGGAAGGAAGCCTCCTCCCCTCCCTTCCTCCCTTCCGGCTTGCCGGAGTGGATCTGCTGGCTACCAGCCCCGTTCCCCATGAGCTCCAGCCACCTTGAATTTCTTGTCCCCTTCTCTGACCTTTGTCCACTTAGGTTAACACCTATCCCGGTATCCTAGCTTTCTGGTGGGTGTTCAGGAGGACCCAGGGCAGTGTGTTCAACCTGCATCTTAAGCTGGGAGTTCTGCTTCCTGAGATCTGGAGGTGTAGACCCTCACGGCACACACCATTCTCCGGAGTTAGTGGGGGCGGCAGATGACTGGTCGTTGGTGCTCCTCAGCCTGGGATCTGCATGTGAGTCACCGGGATCTTTTCGCAATGCATGCTGACCCAGTGGGTCTAGGGCCCGGCCTGAGGTTCTGTCTTCCCACGAGCCCCCAGCAACGCTGATGCTGCAGGCCCGTGGACCACACTTGGAGTACTAGGGATGGAAGGGACGGCACTCAGGCCCACGGACAACAGGGATGACGATCAGGCCGTTTGATCAGACCCGGGGTGGCTGCGTGTTCTGGGCAGGGCAGACGTTTCTAACTAGCCTCACTCAGGTGTTGCTCAGGTGTCGCTCAGGTGTCCACGGCTCCTTCGCCTGCAGGGGCGGCCACACCGGCCTCCTCCTCTACGTGCGTGAGTGATACATCACTGGGCGGAGGCCATGCTGGTCATGGGCCTGGAGGACCTGCAGCCCAGCGCCCAGTGCCTGTCCTCCCCCCCGCCCTGTCCTTCCCGAGGGGCCTGTCACAGCCACAGCTACCGTCAGCACCCTGATGACCCCGCTGTGCCTCTGATCCCTGTCAGGCACCAACTGTCTGGAGCTGGAGCTCCATGGGCGAAACCCAGCAGGAAGCAGAGGGAAGGGCCCGGGCACCACAGGCCACAGGTCAGCCTCGGGGGTCACAGTGCACACCTGGAGCCTCTGGCGGGAGGCCAGAGAGGGGTGCAGGAGAGGGGTGAGGAAACACCCCTGCAGAGCCCAGTGTGTGAATCGGGAGGTCTCACTGACAATGTGGCTTTCTGTGGTCTGTCAACATGGTGGGACGTTTGGCAGCACTGGAGCCGCCTTCCCGTGTGGTCGTCAGCGGCGGGAGGCCCTGGCAGCTGCCCCTGGAGAAGCCACGTGGTGTCCGGCCCCACAGCCCATGGGAGGACTCCCTGTGGATGTGACATGCCTGCCTACGGCACATGGATGTGGGCCTCAGCATCGATGTTATCAGCACGCCGTGGATGAGCCCCGTGGCCCTGAGCGTAACGAGAACATTCTCCGTCAAACAGGTGCGGCTGCTCTCAGCTCAAGCGGTAAGGGGGAATGCCTGAGGTGATTCTGCCAGTGGGAAACTAGCAAGAAATGGAAACTGGAGCCCGGGACAGGACGCGCAGAGACGGGCAGTGTACGTGCGGGCCTGTGTGTAGATAGGACCTCAAGATGTAGACATTTAATTTCTGCTCACACCCTAGTCAAAGGCCCCTGTCAGGGGGGTATCAGATCAGATCCCCAAATGAGCAACTGGAGAAATTGCCTTTTCAGTGAAGAGCCTGTGGCAAAGTAAGTCAGGAGTCAGGCAGAGAGGGTCGGCGGCCTGCTCTCTACAGTGGGGGAGGGGAAGGAGAGGCAGGACCCCCTGACAAGCAGGCCACCAGGGCGGAGCAGAGACCGGGCAGGGACCCTACCCCAGGGGATGGCCCAGGGTCCCAGCGGTACCTCAGGCTCCCCCATCTGGTTCAGGAACACGAGCTCTGGGTTTCCTCCAGGACTGGTGGGCCACTGGGTAGACACAGAGCAGGAAATACGTGGGACCGTGTGCAGGAATGTCCCACGTAGGCTACGTGGCCCAGCCGCGGGGTGGCCATGTGAGAGGACAGAGGCCTACGGCCCAGGTGGGGCCCTCTGGGGCAGAAGCAGTAGCTACCCCTTGCTGGGCTGATGGTTTAGCACCAGGGGTCCTTCGTGGGCTCAGCCTGTGTCAGAGGCGGCGTCCACATAGCCAAATGCAAGCTGGACTTCAGCCCACACACCCGGGCCTGGACTGTAGAGCCCCTAATGGGGATATGGAAGACCCCCCCACCCAGCCCAGGGACCCCAGCACAGCCCAGCCCAAACGATGGGAGGAGTGCTCAGGGTAAACTGGGCAAACAGCCCCTCGGCCTGCTGTGCTGAGCCCCACTTGTCTACTTGCAGAAAACAGGCTCCTTTAGACCCCAAATGCCGAGACGGCCCAGGACGCCAGACTTCTCTTGGCCACAGAGGAGCGGAAACCCAGAATTACCTTCAGTGAGCACAACTGAAGAGACGGCATCGTCCACCCCCCCGCATTTCACAGCCCCTGCCCAGTCACGGCCCAACCCGCTCCCTGTGCCGTTCCCCAGGGGTCTCCCCGGCCCACCGTGACAGCGCTGCCGGGCCGGGCAGCCCTCCGCCTGTGTCCCCAGGAAGCCACCAGTCTCTACACGAGCGCCGTGGGACAGTGCCAGCACTGATCGGGAGCCTGGGCCCCCACTTCCCCGCACAGCCCCTTTCAGAAGAGACTGAAGCCCTCTGCACGCCCGGTCCCTGGCAGCACCCTGCGCCCCACGCTGTACCCCTTTGCATGGCCGACCGTGTGAGGCTGAGCGCTCTTTTTTTTTTTTAAAGATTTTATTTATTTATTTGAGAGAGAGAGAATGAGAGACAGAGAGCATGAGAGGGAGGAGGGTCAGAGGGAGAAGCAGGCTCCCCGCCGAGCAGGGAGCCCGATGCGGGACTCGATCCCGGGACTCCAGGATCACGATCTGAGCCAAAGGCAGTCGCTTAACCAACTGAGCCACCCGGGCACCCGAGGCTGAGCGCTCTTTTGAGATGGGCGACATGGTGGCAGGTCGCCAAGGATGCGCAACCCTTGCTCTTCAGGGGCCCAGAAGGCCTCGGGAGACCAGCTGAGGCACCCAGGCTCACTGGTCACGTGACTGCGCCAGTGGCCATCCCAGCGTGGGGGCCTGCAGGCCACAGTCTCACAGCTAGGACAGCCACCATGGGGTCAAACTGGCCGCCGAGAGGCCACTCCAAGTGTCTGCAGCAGGAGAACGCCACAGTCACAAGTTCTTCCTCAGACCAGACAATTCAACTGCTACTCCAGCATCTGGGACTCAGACAAGGGTCTTCAGTGCAAACTGCCCTGGGAGAAGAAAGCGAGCTGTCCAGGAACTCATGGTGAGTGACTCATGCGGGGCAGATGCGGCCAATGACACCGTGACCCTGGAGGCGGGGGAGGCCCCGGGGAGGCAGCCCAGCACGGCCCCGTCTCCTGCTCAGACAGGGCGCACACAGAGCAGGGGCAGTGGGGTGGGAGTCCTGAGACGGGCTCTGGGCCCCAGTGGCGGCCCATGGGAGATGGCGGGGGCGGGAGCAAGCCACGTGGCAGAGGTGGCCCATTTGGAAAGACTCTAGAGGCACACTCTCAGGTTCCATGTTGGATTAGGACCAAAGGTTTGTGTCCCAAGAAAGGTGGCAGGGGCGCCTGGGTGGCTCAGTCGTTGGGCGTCTGCCTTCGGCTCAGGTCATGATCCCGGTCCTGGGATCGAGCCCCACATCGGGCTCCCTGCTCCGCGGGAAGCCTGCTTCTCCCTCTCCCACTCCCCCTGCTTGTGTTCTGGCTCTCGCTAACTCTCTCTCTGTCAAATAAATAAATAAATAAAATCTTTAAAAAAAAAAGAAAGGTGGCAGATGACGGGCATTTCTCAGCTGGGAACCTATCTGGAAGAGCCAGGGGTGAGGCAGGTAGACTCAAGGCTTCAGTTTGAAGGAAGGAAGGAAGGAAGGAAGGAAGGAAGGAAGTTAGTTGGGGAGGCTGCATGAAGATGCCGCTAAGGACTCAGGCTTGGACAGCAGGGAATGAATGGAGAGCCGGCCCCTGCAGACATTGGGTGCCCACGAGGGTCTTAAAGCCTTAGACACAGACAAAGGTCCTCCATCAACACGGTGACACACGCCCTGCGCATGAGACACGGGGCTTCCTCCCCGGGCTCTGTGTTTAACCACAGCCACTGTGGCCAACATAACCTACGGTGCAGCTGAGTCCCCCCAGAGCCTCCCCGTGATGGAGCCATCGTCTGAGGCCCTTGTGTCAGACTCCCCACCCCGCCCCGGGTGACCTGCGCTGCCCCCCGCCCCCGCCAGGCCCCCACAGCCTGTCCCCCGGGACTTCGCACATGCTCAGCCGTAGCCTGCCGGATCCCTGACCTCAGGTTCTGCTGAGGCCGCAGAGCCACCGTGAGGCTTCGGCTGTGCTGAGGAGCGGAGTTAACGCTGCTCAGACACGGTGCTGCTGCTGGTATTTTCCCTCTTGGGTCTTTCTGGTCACAAACTGTTCAATCCCAGCCTCGTCCACTGGCACTGGGGTCGTCTTTTGCCATATGAATAAGAACGGACCGCTCTGACATCCCCTTGGAGACCGGTCATCAAAACATGTATTTCTATTCACGGCAAAGCCCCAAAATCCATGTGCCGATTGAACCCGGGGGCCTCCCACTCAGCTCATCCAAAGATTTTAAATGCAGAAGTTCCCAAAGCAAAACCTGTGCATTCTCTACCACGGAGCTTGCCCTGACAGCGCTTCCGCAGCCGCTGCCCCTGCTCTGTACCACACAAAACGGCTGTGGGGGCGCCCCTGCATGCACGAGGGCAATATCAAGAACGAGGCTTAAAAAACAAATCACACGATATTGCATCTTATCATAAATTATGTATGTTTCCTTAGAAACAACACAGAAATTAGAAAGAGACAGTAAACAATGAACATGCAGTATGCGTTTAATTCCATCATAAATAGATCCAGAACTATTCCCAGGACTGCTTAAAATGATCACATGGCAGAACAAATGCCTCTAATCTGTTTTTATTTCTATCTTATTTGTCCACTGAACTGATTCCTTTGAAATGCAAACAAAACAATTACAACAGAACCCAGATCATCCAGAGCTGAGGCAAGTAATGAGCTCAAGTCCCTGTGGTATTTTAATTAGAATGAAGGCGTCTCAGATATGCACTCAGGAAAAATCCACACAGGATGGCGATGCTATTCCCTTCGCATTTCTGTTGATCTAACTTAACAATCCATGCTGAACGCATCTAATAGATTCTTTCTCCCTTCGCAGCTTCCACCCACTGGATTTTATAATAAAACAAAAACATCCAGACATCTGGTCATATGAAGAGGCCATGACAAATGATCCCACAGAGTCCTCGGCAAAGTGGAAAAAACCAACCAACAAACATCCACAAACCAACTGCTGTTCAGAAGAACGCTCCTAACTGGGAGTCCCCGGCGGCATAAACGACCACCACCCCCTCCCCCTCGACAGAACGCTCGACAGGATGCTCGACATGCCCTCACGTAGCACCAGCCATCCCCTGACGCGAGGTGACAGTGGCTGCCCGTCGCTCGCCATCCCTGGAGTCTGTGGCCCACACACAGAGAGAGGAGGAAACAACGTGGAGATCCAAGTGGGTGATGAAGAGGCTTCCACAAGCCCATGAAGACCCTCTCCAACCCCGCGTGACCAACAGATGTCAGCATCGGACCAGCCAGTGTGTGCAGAATAAGAGCCAGAGGTTCCTGTGCTGAGCATAGGTGGGAAAATGTGACCTAGTGCCCCAAGTCACGGTCCCCAACGTACGCATACTCCACCTGAAAGGATGAGGCACGGTGATGGTTGAATGAATGCCCCCCTGCGTTCGTTCATACTTTTATAGTTCACAAATACCTCCCTGTCCATCGCGGTGGCCCACAAGCCTGTTTAATATTAACTATTATCAGAGATTCTTACAATTGGAAGGGATCTCAGAGGACAGCTACCCTGACACGTCCAACAGCGCGTGACCCATCGTCAGCGGACCGTGCCGCCTTCACTTCCACAGAGCACCCATGTCCGTGGGGCGGCCTACCCATGGTGTAAACTGAGTCCAAGGAGACTGCACAGCCCATGAAGGGGCCCGGGACGAAACTGGACCCTAACCCCAAGTTGGTGAGTGAGATGACGACTGGGAACAGCCTGATGAAGGAGAAGCAGTTTTAAAAAGCCGGTGAGTTTGCGCAGTTGGTAAGTGAGGGCATGAGGGCGCAGCTTCACAGCAGTGAGCGTGGCTCGTACCACCGTGCCAGGCTGTCGCCTTGGGCGTCGGGGGTCGGACCTGCCCAGAGGGCAGGAGGCAGGAGGCTAGTTGCGAGTGTCTCCCATAGCAGAGAGAAGACCTGTCGTGGCCCTTTTTGCACTTCTGCCCTGAGACCTGGGGAGAAGCCCCAGCAAAAAAAGGTGAGCAATAGTAGCTATGGAAAGCTCTGAGAAAATAATGAAAAACAAAATAAAACAACTCGGGAGATGATGGTGGCAGGGGCAGAGAGAAGTAAGAGTTGTGTGTTTGGAGGTAAGAGTTTTTACAATATTGTTAGTGGTGCTGGAAATTTGCTTTTTTGGGACATTCTGTATTCCCAGAAATCACAGAATGGGGGAGGGGGGATTGCAGAAAGGTAACTGGGCTTATTGAGTCAGGGGTAGAGTGTAGGCATGAAGGGGGGGAGGTGTGGTGGGGGAGGGCTTGCTTAGTCGGGGGGGGGGGGACTCACACTCTCCAGACATTTAAAGGCCACTGGAAGAGCTCCCGTGACAAAACCCCGACTCTTCAGCACAAAGGCTCCTGGTGCTCAGCCAGAACAATGTTTTCTTCTGGGGCTTCTGGAATTTTTGATTTGCAGAGAGAATAAAATCTTCTCCTACTTTTGTTTTGGAGAGACTGCGATCAAAACCTTAAAATAAGTTTAAAAAATCAAAGTAAATTCTGAAGATGGTGCTTATTTCTTGCTCCATCAGATTTGTTTTCTTTTGTGTACTAAGATCCCCGAAGTGAAGGGAGCAGAGTTCCCGAAAAATCTAATCACAGGGCTGATTCTGAATTTCTTCCCGGGCTGGAGCTGAGCTGCACCCACACCCCCAGAAGCAATTACACAGCAGTCTGGCTTGAGTGAAGCCAGCTCTGCTGCGGACTCCGGAGCTTGCCCCCCGTCATTACCTAACTCAACAGTTCACGTTTAAAATTTAATTTTTCTCCGTGGGCAGCAGCCTATTTGGCCCACACAGAATCTCACTTTGAATGGCATGAAAGGAATTCTTAAAGGCAGCTGAGATATTTGGAGAATTTTTCTTCTCCAGATCTCGCTGGGAATTCTCTTCCTCAAAAACGTCACGGGGAGCTGTGCTGGATCCCCATGGTGGGCGGTTTCTGAGCAGAGAGGCTGGCGGAGGCGCGGGGCTTTGTTGCAGACTCCGGACTCTTCTGCGGCACAGAGCTTCCGGCGGGCAGACCCCGGCCTGCCAGGCCCCCTCAGGCTTTCCCCGCGGGCACGGGTCAGGGGAAGCAGAGGTTCCCAGAGACGGGCGCTGCCCTGCAGTGCAGGGGTCCCACCACATTCTCCTCCTGTGCACTGAAGCCTGGACTCGAGGTGGTACGGTTGCTGTGCCCGAGCGTCCCCTGAAGCTGTGAAGGACCAAAGCCGCGCTGGGCAGAACTGTGGGATGGCTCCCAACTTCCCACCTCCTGGGGTACACGCCCCCCACACATCCCTGTCCCCAAGTGGGGGATAGACTTTGAATATGATAAATTTCACTCCGGAATTAGGTGAGATTGTTTTTGGCAAAAGGGAATTTTTCAGATATAATTAAAGTTGCTAATCAGTTGACTTTGAGTTCACCGCATGGAGGTTATCTGGGGTATGCTTGGTCTAATCAGGTGAGCTCTTTAAAGAGAATCCAACTCCCTCTTGCCACTGAGCCTCCAGGTCATGTGGGAATCAAGGTCACAGGACAGGTCACACGTAGGGGCCCCAGCCAACACGTCAGTGCTGACCACCAGACACGAGCCTGCGGAGGCCCCCACACGGTCCTCACTCCAGCCACTATCTGACTACAACTACATCAGAGGCTTCAGGCGAGGAGCATCTAGCTGGGGCCAGGCAACCAGCAAAAGCTTGGCAGGTGATACCAAAATAATAGTTGTAAAAAACGATAAAAAAGAAAAGAAGAAAAGAGGGTCCAAGCCTTCTGTAAATCAGAGCCTTGAGGCAATGGCCTCTCTCCACTGCTGGGTTTGAAAAGATGCTGTGAAATCTATAGCTACAAGGAAATGCCTTCTGCCAACAACCAGAAGGGGCTTGTAAGCGGCTCCTTCCCCGGTCTGGTCTCCAGATGGGAGCAAGGCCCAACAGCGCCTTGGCTGCAGCCTTGTGAGACCTGGAGCGGGGGTGCCCCGCAGCACTGTGTCCAGATGCAGAGCTGCACAAACTACATAATGTGTGTTGTTTCATGTCACTGAGTCTGTGACAACTTGTCTGTGGCACATAACTCTGACACCAAACCTGAGGCTTGGGCACACAGAAATTTTGGAGCACTTTTTTTTTTTTTAAGATTTTATTCATTTATTTGTCAGAGAGAGAGACAGCAAGAGAGGGAACACAAGCAGGGGGAGTGGGAGAGGGAGAAGCAGGCTCCCGGCTGAGCAGGGAGCCCGATGTGGGGCTCGATCCCAGGACCCTGGGATCATGACCTGAGCTGAAGGCAGACGCTTAACGACTGAGCCACCCAGGCACCCCTGGAGCACTTTTATCACATATGAACTACACCCCCCCCCACACACAAGCCCTGAGGGCCCACAGTGTACTCCTTCCCTGAAGCCCTTAGAAATACTCAGTAATCTCTGTGATGCACATTTTCTGGAGGGCAGGAGATGCTGACATAGCCGGGGACCCTTGACTCACATGGGATGACTTGACACAGGGCTTGACACAGCACTGACCCTCCAGGCAGGATGGATGATTTGGTACAGTGGGCATCAGGGAATAACAGGTCATCGGATGGCTCAGTCTCCCCACAACTAGTATGTGGACCCCACAAGATCAGACACCTTTGCTTTGCTCACAGCTGTCCCCCAGCACATGGTAGGAGTGCAAGAAATACCTGACTGAGAGACTGAGCCACAAGCGGAGGGGAAACAGAGACTTTGTGTGTATCTCACATCCCTCTTTCAGAAATGCTTCTTAACACCCCACTGTCTTAATGTAAGCTCAGTGGGATCAAGTGTGACTGGTCTGAAATGAAGTAATTTATGGCACTCAGCTTTGATTGCAATCATGGACATTGCTCAAGGCGGCAAGCCCGAACCTGTGGGCAGGGCCGTGGGAGAAGCTCCTGAGTCTGGTAACTAATTTTATTTTCTGCTAAAACTGCCAAGTGCTTGTCTCCCAGGGAGAGATGAATTTGGACCCAGAGCTACACGTGGGATGTCTGGCCCAGAGTGAGAATGAAGGCAAGGGCAAGAGATGTCGTGGGAGGGTGTCAGTTCTCTTCGTGACCCCTCGTAACCAGACCACAGCAGGACGCCTTGCTCCCAGCAGTGCTCTAAGGAGCTCAGGTCTACTGGCAGAGAACACGGTGCCATGCTGGCCATAAACGAGAGCGCCCGAGCACGCATGAGATCCAGTAAAGGCTTCCCAGGGGACAGAGCGGCCGGAGCCTGAGAGGACACAGAGGGGTCAGCCCGATGGAGGGAGCGGGGGAGGTCCGAGGCAGGGGAGGCCCCGGAGAGCAGGACACCGAGCACACACCAGCAGCTCTGAGCTGGGAGGGCCAGGACACCAGCCAGCAGAAGTGCTGCCTTCGGAGGCCTCTGGGTGGCGTGGAGGGTTTTTACGCAGAGGGGGAGCGTGACCCTGTGTGCATGTGAGAGGGACCTCTCTGGGGGCAGTGGTGCTGGGAGAAGCTGTGGGCAAGGAGACTGCTCAGAACCTGGCTCCTCGGCACAAGGTCCCCGGACCTGCAGCTCTGGTCTCACTGGGGAGTGACTGCAAGCACAGCCCCTGGACCGCCCGCCACAGAAGTCCCGAGCCCAAGCCTGCACCGCACGGGCTCTCTGGTGACTCGTAAGTACTTGCGCGTTGGGAAAGCACAAGCTGAGGCTGTTGCAGTGCTCTGGGTCAGAGATGGGGCTGGCTCTCTCAATGTGGCGGCAGAAGGGATGGACAAGAGGACAGACAGAAATGCCAGTGGGTGGGCCCATGGGACCTGGTGTTAGATGAGACGACTGTCAGGTTTCTAGCCAGGGACCCACCTGGTGGAGCCTGAACATCCCCGCTGGGTTTAGGAACAAGGCAGTCCTTGGTGACTGTGCTCAGAGCCATCCCAGGGGCAAGGGGGTGGGCGAGGTGGGGGGAGAGACCACATTTCCGTAGCTGAGGGAGGAAGAGGTCACAGGGCAGGAACACCATGGGGACATCTACCTTAAAGCAGCTGGACGGTAACCAAGTGCGGGGGGAGGAAACGGGTGGGGGGCTGCCAGGCAAGTGTGAGCAGGACGACTCACAAGAGAGCCCAGCGCATTTACACCCACCAGGGGAGGCCGGTGTGGACGGAGTTACTCACAGGAGGGCAGATCTGCTGGTTTGCTCTCTCAGGGCCAGGCCACGGGCAGGGCCTGAGGTCAGCCGCAGGCAGGAGGCAGGGAGGCTGGGGAAGCGGGAGGAGCCGCAGCTGAAAGGTTTCCTCCAGCAGGAGGTGCCCTCTTTGATGTGTAAGGGGGAGCTGCGTTCCAGCTCACGTTGGGGAGGCTGTGGTACTTAGCAGGTGAAAAACACTCTCTGGAGCCAAACCACCAGGGTTTGGGCCACCCCCCCCCCCAAGCATATTAGCTGGGACCCTGGTCTTGCCTTACCTGGCATTGCCGTGCTGATGAGTTGCATACACTATATGTCGTGTACAGCAGGGTTCTGCATCCCTGGTCTGGGACTGACACTGCCTGGAGATGGGTCTCCTGTCCCGAGTAGGCCCGTCCAGGGCTATTCTTTTAATAGTGTTAAAGACAATAAATTAGGGAATTCCACAAAAGAATCATGAATTTTTAGCTTTTCCTGGGAATAAAACAAAACGTGGTCTGCAGGGTTCAGTCTTGCGTGGTGATGGGCTGAGTCCTTGCTGCCCCTCCTGTCAACCAAGTACCCTTCCACAGCCCAGTGGCCACAGAAACCACATCCTGGGATGTGCCTTCCCCTGGTCCCTGCGCCCCAGGCTCTGAACCCTGAAGACGGACACGCTGACTCCAGTCTGGTTTGTCAGCGCTGTGCCTGGCCAGCTGTCAAACATTTTGAGCATCACCTTTGCTCGTGGGCATTTGAGTTTGTGCCTCCGTGTGAAAATAGCCAGGATTCTCTTTGAACTGCTTTTTGAGACTGTGGGATGTAGGTGAAGTACAGTTTCTGCACCTAAAGGAGGGAGGCAAGTCAGACCTGTATCAGGACCGATATTAAGACCCACCAAGATTAACAGTGACCAAGACTCTTAAGAAAGAAGGGTCTGCTTAAAAGCAGAAACAAGACTGCATGGGGAGCAGGTCCCACATCCTCAGAACAGGGATTTTGCTCTTTCCCAGCCCTCGCTGGAGTCATGTGCTGGTCACAGAGAAATCCCCTAACTCCTCCAGTTTGTCTGAGAGTCCATGTCAGTGGGTCCCTGAGCACCTCTGACCCAAGTGGCCAAGTGTCACACGTCTACGGGGAGCCCAGCATCAACCTCATTATAGGGTCTGAGCAGGACAAGACAAAGCGCTATGAGGATGGAGCTTTTGGCAGGTTCATCTGGAAACGGGCCCTGACCCTGGAAGAGATCGCAATGAACTTCACAGCCGCCGTTGGTCAGACCAGCTCCGCCCGTCTCTGGGAGGACAAGGCTCCTTCTGTCCACCACCCTTCCCAGCATTTCTCACTCCGCACTCTCCCGAGGTGGCTGTCTGTGCTGCAGCTGTGAGGCATCCTAATGAACCTCATAAATACGGCCATTTCTCTAGAGCACCTGTTCCCTAAGATGGAGGAACTGGCAACTTAGCAGAGACACACTGAGATGAGTATTCTCTTGCTGATCGTTATGGGGTTTTGAGGTGTGCATGATGGATAATTATAGAAAGCTTGGGGGTAGCAATTACCCTGGGTTCATTAGTGCATTCGAACAAATTTGATCAAGAATTTTACCACATGCCTCCTGCGTGCCAGACTCTGATGGGCCCTCAGAGAAGTTCAAGGACGCCCCTTCCTGCTCAGCACAGAGCGGCTGTTCAGAGCTGGGGCTGCCAGCAGGTGGCCCTAGTTTCAGATGCCCTCCTGCCAGGATAAGCCCTGGGATGGTGGGATGGGGGGACAGGACATGGGAAGTCACTCTTCACGTCTCCCGCTGGGAGTTCCCCCATCAGCAGGGTAGGCTTACACGGAGTCTGAAGGAACAGTGCACGTCAGGCCCCAACAGAGGTTCCAGAGCTGAAGGAGGGCTTGTTGCTCTGTCAGTTCATTACTTCCGTGCCCACACTTCCATTAATTTTGTTGGCAAACAGTACATATTCTCTTCTTGAAGAACTGCTACTGCTTATGAATTCCCATATGCGATCATCTGCCAAGAAGTCTGCTAAACTGACAACCAGAACAACAGGTGAAGTTCAGGGCTAGGAGGTGAAAGGTTTGGGTCCTGACCTTGAGTCCCTCACTGGACATGGAGTCACAGCTCTTCTGATTTCAAATGACAGAAGTCCATTTCCAGAAGGACTTAGATAAGAGGAGAGGAGTAGGGGAGAAGTCACTTAGGGATGGCTCAATCCATGGGCTCCAATGACATTACCAAGGAGGCCTCATATTTAGACTCTCCTTGGTGCCGTCAGCTGTGTCATCCGGTGGGCGATCTCTCTGTGGAGGCCAGATGCCTCCTAGATGCGCCACAGTTACATCTCCACCTCTCAACAACTTCAGCACCAGAAAGTTCCTCTACGCCAACAGCTGCCACCAAGGGCTGAGGCCTGATTTTCTTGGCAAAGGTGGTCGATGTGTCTCCCAGGAGCCAACCCGTGACTGTGAAGACAGAGGTGGGACAAGGTGTACAATAAGCTGACAGACCTAAGCCAGAGTCACGAGACACTTGGCTGAAATGGCAGCAGGGTCAGGCTCACCCAAAACATGTGGAAGGGAGGGGAGTCCCCAAAGAACGTCAGGTAGGCTGGTCTCAAGGCGGAAACGCATCTCATGCAGATGAAAACAGCATGTGTTCATCACACCCTTTGATATTCCACCATCTAGCTTCCACTGTGAAAAGTGGAGTTCGTTCCCTTTCACAGAATCGACAGAAGGACTAGAGAGAGTGTCCTGCGGGAAGAAAAGGATCAATCTCCTCTATCTTATTGCCTAGGATTCAGAGTTGTTACTTTGAGACCAGGACGCCACTTGCGTGTGTACGATCCAAAGCCCCAGATAAGTCCCACCTTTCTGGGCACCTGGGTGGCTCAGTCGGTTAAGCATCAGACTCTTGATTTTGGCTCCGGCTATGGTCTCAGGGTCCTGACCTCAGGGTCGCGGGATGGAGCCCCGGGCAGGGAGTTCGCTCCTCCCCGCGCTCATGCTCACGTGCTCGCTCGCTCTCAAACAAACACATCTTTTGTTTTTTTAAATCGCATTTCTGACGGCCCACGGTTTCAGCAACTTTGGAAGGAGGTGCCACTGTTTCTAGCAGCTGTCAAGCAAACCTCTGTCTGCAGGACGTCGCCGGGCTCAGCCACACGCAGCATCACCTGCACGGGCCGCGCTGCAGGGCGGCTCTGCCCCGACCCTTGCGTGAGCCCTTCACCCTGCCCCCCACACCCAGTAGAGGTGACGGTGATTCTCTGGCAGGTTCAGGAGGGGGTCCCGGGGGGCACGCGTCCCAAACCTCAGGAGGCACTACACCGATTACACGGGTCCCCGTGCGTCAGAACAGGATCAGGAACTTTCCAAGCATCTTCTCATCCCGGTTTTCCTTGCCGAACACAGACCCCAAGAAACACGACAACCCAGGCGTTCCCTACGCCCTTCGGGGGGGGTGGCCGTTAGCTCTCCTGCGTAGGGGGAGCCGAGACATAGGAAGCCCGGACGTCATCCGTCCACTCGGGGAACGTACTAGGCGCCGGGATGCGGGGTGACCGATTTCCAGAGGCTCAGGCGAGCGGGTGGCACGAGGTGCAGGAGCCCTGGGACTGGAATCAGAAAGGCCGGGGCTTGTGCAAGCTACTCCACCGCCGCCAGCCTCGGTTTCCCCATCGGTGACACGGGGGTAACCCTCGTCAGCCGAGGCTCAGATGCGGTCGCCTGCAAGTCGCGGGATTCCACCGCAGCGCGTGCTCCGAGGCCGGCCGGCGGGGTCCACCTCCTCCCGCTCGCCTCGGCCCCAGCCCGCCTCAGGCTTCCTAATGGCCGCAGCGCCACCAGCACCACAGCCGCCCGCCCTGTCCAGACGACTCCCTCTCCCTCACCGGGAGACTCTTTCCCGGGTTCCCCCTGCAGACAGCCCCTCGCAGCTCATTGGGCAGAACTGGGTCACATGACCACCTAGACCAATCACTGGCCAAGTGGAGCAGGATTGGCACGACGGATCAGCCAATCATAAGAAGCTATGGACAGGGCCAAGGCTGCGCCTGCGTGAGCGCTTCCAGGCTTCCCACAGCAAGCGTTTCCGGAGCCCGTGGACAATGAAAAGAATGTTCCAGAAGTGCACGTTCTGCCGCAGGGGCAGCTCTGGGCCGCTCCGTGAGGCCGGCCCCAGAGCCACACCCTCCTGGTCCTGTGGTTCATTACTGTGTGGACAGTGTCTCCTCAGGCCTGTGGAGACCGGTTGGATGCAGTGCTAGCAGATGGAACAACAGAGCCCGAGCCGCACATCCGGGGCCGTGGAGAGTCGGGGTGGGGGCGAGAAACGGGGAGAGGCAGAGCCAGCGGGAGAGTCACAGTGTGTGGGGGGAGTGGGGGTGATGGACACGGGGACAGGGCAGGACAGGCAGGGGAGTGGGGGGAAGGAC
>NC_058416.1:91131401-91155364 GCF_002201575.2 Neomonachus schauinslandi | reverse complement strand
GGGGAGTGGGGGTGATGGACACGGGGACAGGGCAGGACAGGCAGGGGAGTGGGGGGAAGGACGTGGGGACAGGGCAGGCAGGGGAGTGGGGGGAAGGACACAGGGCAGGCAGGGGAGTGGGGGGAAGGACACGGGGACAGGGCAGAGCCAGACGTACGGAGGGACTCCACATGAAGCCAGGTGAGTGTGGGTATGAAGATGCCCACGTGGCAGCGGCACGCAGGAGGGTGGCGGGAGGCTGGGACCCCTGTGCTGCCTCCTGAGGGGTGTCCCCACTGGCGTCTGTGTTGGCGCATGGGGTGCGATCCAGGAAGCTCTTCCTTGCTAGCTCTCTCCGCCCATGGCTGCAGTGACCGAGAGCCGCCACCTTCCAGAGGCTCCGCACCGACGTACGCTCTCCCTGTGCCAGGTCCGGCGCGGCCCATGGGGTGCCCTCCTCACAGCGCCCCGGGCGTCCCGGCTCCGTCCATCGTCCGGGGCTGCCAGGTCGGGCGGGGGCTGGGACTGGCTCCTGACCGTGAGCCTCGCGGCAGCCCCTGGTCTCCATGCCAAAGGTTCTGGAGCGCCTTGGCCTGGGTGCCGGGAGCTTCCTCTGCAGCTCCTCTGTGTGACCTCTGTGGTCACCTCCCCGTCTGGGAAACAGGTGGTGACGCGGCCCGCGTCCTGGGGCGGTCGTGAGGACAGCCCGTGATAAACACAGCAAGTGCAGCATGTTGTCGTGTTCGAGAGCAGGAACGCGGCAAGCACACGACAGGCATGTTTCGTGCATCGGAAGCACGCAGCTGGCCTGACCGGGAGGCAGGTCTGTGAGTGTTTCTGTGGACTCGTTGAGGACTGTCACCGTGCTGGGCTTGCTCCGCCCCAGCCTGCGGGATGCAGGTCACCACCTGAGTCTCCTTTTCCAGGCGGGAGCAGGGGAGCAGCGGTTCCCTGTCTGGGGCGAGCGCAGAGTGGAGGGCAAGGGGCCGGCAGCTGGGGAAAAGTGGCTCTTGGTCGGGTTTAATCCTCAGGCCCGTGTTCGGTGCATATTCAATGGCTTTGGGTGTCTCCACCGCCTCCCAGGGCGCTCTGAGGCTGAGGGAGGGGCTTCGCATGCCTGCTGCCCTGGGTTCGGCCTGCCCCAGCCCGGTGCCATCTCCCAATGACAGAGAAGCCAGCAGGTTCCAGCTGTCCCCCCTGGGGGACGCCCCCACACCTCCTGGAGTCCTGCTCTTGGTCCAGGACGCGGGTGAGGAGCCCCGAGGTCGTGCTGGGGCAGGGGCATGTGCCTCGTGGGTCCCCCTATTGGGTGCCAGCAGTCTGCCGGGGCTGGCCCAGGGATCTGGCTGTCCCAGACTAGAGAAAACCAGTCGGCGAAGGAGGGAAATCCAGGGCCTTGTTCAGGGCTGGGGGCGGGGCTCACCCACAAGGTGATGGTGACGGTGACAGGGCGCAAGGCTCAGTCAGTGCTGGGCAGGCTGAGCTGGAGGCACACGGGGCCCACGGGAGGCAAGAAGTAGGCAGACGGCCGAGTGACCCGTTTAGGGGTTAAATGATGCCCTGTGGCAGGGACGTTGTACAGTCATCATTTATTGAACACCTGCTGTATACCGAGGCAGCAACAGCTCAATTCTGTGTCAGATCTCCAGGAGACAACTACTTTACGGACTGGGCAGGGTGTTTTAATTGAATTGTAAATGACAGACAACCCAACCTGAAGTGCCTGAAGCAAAGGCAGAGTTATTTTTTGGCACGTGTACTCGGGAAGGCCCGTGGAGCCACGAGCTTTAGCAGCAGCTCCTCCAGAGTCCAGCTGACCGGCTCCGCAAAGTCTCTCCGCTCCCCCACCAGCGGGCGACCTTCTCTGTCTGTCTCCTCAAGTACGAGAGCCACTCCCGGGGCCTTCTGCCTCAGGGCTGGTGTCCAGCAGAGAGAAGCGAGCCTCTGAACCAGCATTCCACCTGGATGTTCTTGAACCTTCCTGGACTTGCCTGGGTCATGGGCTCGCCCCTGAACAATCATGGTGGCACAAGGAAGGCCGTGCACTCTTACTCAGGCCTGGACCATGGGGCTTACTGCCGAGCCATGGATGGAGTCCACTTCAGATCACATGGGCTGCAAGTGTGGAAGGGGGTGGTCACCTGGAGGAAACTGAGGGCCTTTCTCAGGAGAGGGGCAGAGGGCAGCTGGGCGGTGGGACAGCAGAGGTCCCTTGCAGGGAGTGAAATGTGCCCCCTGTACGTGAGGATTATTGCGGGCTGAAGGCATGATGGGAAGTTGTGAAGAAGCAGATACACAGAGAAGCCCTCCGCCCTGCATCTGTTTGCCTAAACTCAGGATATGACCTGGCAGAGGCGTCTTCCCTCCCTTTCAGCTAGGAGGAACGAGAGTGAACCACCAGAGACAGACGTGCACCCTGGCAGCCAGGGCACACAACCAGAGGCGTCCACACGTCACATGTCACAGACTGGACTTGTCTTTCATGTTCCCCCATGTGTTTACCTTCCCACGATTTGCTGCCCCAGAAACACAAACCTCTTCCCATGTCTTGTCATTTCTCTAAAAGCTCGTTGTTGTTTTAGTTTAGATGCTAGATAAGCCCCACTACTAAGTGCCATTTGGAAGTACTCATCGATGAGTGCTCTGATGGTTAAAAAGCTCCTGTTTGTGTTCCTCCTGTTGATCTCTCCGGCCAGTCTAGTTCCCATGGCCTAGTCGGTGAAGCTGGGAGGTGGAGTGGTGAAAAGGTTTTTTAGTCCTCCCCTGCACCACCACACTACCATTTATCACACCATTTTATAATTAGGAAAGTTGAAGTTCAGAGAGTGTAAGTGGCCCCCCTTGGTCACACAGCTGATGGTGAGGGATGGATGAGATTCTGTCCCAGTTGTGTGGACTCTGTTGTCTGACAGCATCCTGGGCCATTCTGCTGGGCCTTCACAAAATCCTCTGTTATTTGTGGCTAAGGGATTATATTTCATCTTTCTTGATATCCCCTGTAGGTGCCAGAACAGAGACTTAAATAGAGTAGTTTTCGATAATAGAATTGAAAATTTCACCCAAAAGGATCACTGGCGCAATAACTTCAAGTTTAATATTAAGTTTTAAACCCATTTTCTAGCTGAATGCCCTCCTTTGCCATTTTGTAATAATGTCCCTTTTATTTTCAAGGATTGCTGAGGCAGTGAATTTCAAAGACTGTGTGATGCCTGCAACCAGTTACCACATTTCCCTGGAGGAGCCATTACCACCCTCTCCCCCAGAGTGTATTAGGCGGCCCCTCACCACCATCCATCTTGGGCGCCGATAGGTGACTTTCTCTTCTTTGATTTGGTTTTGCTTTTAGGACAGTTGTTTGTGTGATCATGAGAAGAGTCTTCGATGGTGGTGCTGGTGGGCTGAACCAGCACTCTTCTCCTCCAGGAGGTCTTCCTTTTCTCCTTCTGTAGCAGAAATGCCCCTCCAGTGGCAATGAGGGTGGTTCTCCAGGTATTATGGAGTAAAAGAGGCCACGTTGAAGATTGCATATGGCGGCACAGCAACCAGGAATGTGTCTATGAAAGAAAAGATGTGTTTTAGGGGGTGGGAGACTGTGCTTTCCGGGAGGACTGGGGATAAATTGGCCAGTTCTTGGTTATCTTGTTTGATGATCCATGCTTTCTGCTGGAGAGAGACACTCTTGAGAGTGTAGAATAGAACAGTAAGATTTGCCCTGTTGCATTAAAGCTTTAAATCTCTTTTTCAGCAGATGAAAATGCCCAAGGATTGATAAGGGAGATGCAAACAGTCTGCTCAGTTTTTAAAAAGTTTCCTCCTGCCTGATTTAGTGAGAAACGTCCTCACAAAAATTGTGTGATTTTTTAATATCTGCTGTCACTGTGGCCATAGTTCATGGGTGTTCATGAAATGCTTGTTGACCCCAGGGTTGTGATCTTCCCAAGATAATTACTGAGGAGAAGCCAAACATGTCTGGTAGACGTAAGAGAGGTTAAAGAAGAATCCTTGCAGGGACTTTCAATTCCATTCATTCATACATTCATTTTGTTCCATCCCACCCATTCTGCCCACTCCATCAACTCCTTCCACTGTATCTACTCCACTCCACCCACTCCATCCCTTCTGTCCCACTAATGATTATTAAGGTCCTGCCACATGCTAGACACTTTATCTATGCATGGTGCATAGTGTGCATGCTTTTTGTCTCCACAACAGTCACCCTTCTGTCCCCATCTCAGAGAAGAACAGAGCTTTTGATTCAGTCATGAATTGCTGACTGAACTTGGGAAAGTGAGGACTGTCATTCTCCCTGCAGTCTCCTATTCCAGCCTCCCTGGGCCCACCCGTACGTGAGGACCTTTCCTCCCCAGGATACTCATTTGAGCATAATTTCCTGGTGATTCATCCAGATTTCTACCTATGTCAACAATGTACTCCTTTTCATTGTTGCACAGTGTTCCACGGCCTGGGCGTACCACAGTTTGTTCAGCCATTCACCTGTCGAAGGACAGCTGGACTGTCTCGGGTTTGGGGCTATTGTGAATAAAGCTGCTGGAAACATCCATGTGCAGGTTTTTGTAGGAACATTTCTTTTCTCTGGGATAAGTGCTCAAGAGCATAATTCCTGAATGGTATGGTTGTTGCATGTTTAGTTTTATATGAAACTGCAAAACTATTTTCATAGCAGCTGTCCCATTATGTGTTCCCACCAGCAATGTATGAGTGATCAGTTTCCCCACCTTCTCCTAAGTATTTACTGTTGTTGCTCGCTAGTTTTTATTTTAGCCATTCTGATAGTGTGTGATTTTTATTTGCATTTTCTGATGGCTGGTGATACTGAACATGTTTTCATGGGTTTATTTGCCATCTGTATGTCCTCTTTGGTGAAATATCTGTTCATGTGGTTTGCCCATTCTCTAACTGGATCGTTCATATTTTACTGGTTAACTCTGAGAGTTTTTAATGTTTTTGGTTGTTATTTCTTTCTTGGATATATGGTTTCCCAAAATGTTTCTCCAGTCTGTAGCTTGTCTTTTCATGCTCTTCACATGGGCTCACACAGAGCTGAAGTTTTCAGTTTGGGTGAGGTTCCCTCCTATATAACCCATCACTAACCTGTTGATATGACCTCCAAAATTTCCCTGGACTCCAGCCACTGTTCTCCATCTCCATGGGTCCTTTCTAAAGCTGTGTGTTCTAGGCTACTCCTCCCACGCTTGTGGGTGGGCCCCTCCCTTACCCACCCTGGGGGTATTAGTGGAACTTCCCAGAGAGGGTGTCCTCCCAGACCCTCCCTCAGGGGCCCACAGCCCATCTCACACTCTCCGCCAGGGGTCAGACGAGGCATCTGGTGGGTTCTGAAACAGACATGTCAGGATGTGCCGTTTGTGGTCAGTCACCAATGGACTTTGGAATCTAGGTGTCATGTTGGTTCCTCATTTGAAATTCCCTTTTTATTATCCTGAGTTTTATTTTGACAGATGGCAGGAAATTGTCACGTTAATGTTAAAGGAGCTTATTCCGTTGTTTTGGAGGGATGGACACATTCTTCTATGTTAGTCTTACATTTCTTTTCTTTAGTGGCAGTGACAGGCACAGTGAATTTAGGAATTTACAAGCCATTGCTTATTGGAGTTCCTTTGTTAGCTTCTTAATTCTCATTGTGCTGGAGCAGGAAACTTCATAATAGAAATAGTGAGACTTTGCCATAGGTTAAAAATGTAGATCAGCCACCGGGACCGTAGGCATCCTTTGTTTGCAAACAGCACACACGGCCCACGCTGATGTCAGCCAGCTATTGCAAGGCTGCCACAAGTTCATACGAGAAGTTAGCAGAGTGGAATGCTAAGGTAGAATCTCCCGTTTCCAGTGCAGGAGACCCGGAGGGGAGACAGCAATTATTTTTTTTTAAGATGTATTTATTTTAGAGAGAGCACGCACGTATGAGCAGGAGGGGCAGAGGGAGAAGGAGAGATAATCTCAAGCAGACTCCTCATTCAGTGCAGACCCCGACATGGGGCCGGACACCACAACCCCAAGATCACGACCGGAGCCGAAACCAAGAGTTGGACACTTAACTGGCTGCACCACCCGGCGCCCCAAGATAGCAATTTTTATTAAAGAGACTTTTTCTTCAGTCTTTCCTCATCAGAGCAGGAGCTCCCAGACTTCAGCGTCAGAAATGTATTCAAACCCTCCAGCCTCAATAGTGTATTTAACACAAATGGGGCTAAACCAACCAGCACCGCCAAGTTCCATTTGGGTAATGAGCCATGAGCCTGCTGTTCCCACCAAGAGTGGCAGTTCATCAGAAAGAGAAGAAAAGGGCTTGTGTTTTCATGTCTCCTCATCTCAGACCATCTAACTGAGTACCAGTCAGCACCCCAAGTTTTCAAATCAGAATCTACTTGAGCCAGTCTGAGAGGAGGGCAGTGTATTCACAGATTTGGGTGTGTTACCTCTGGGCTGTGCTTCCATCACCATCTGTGGAGCAGCTCGGAGGTGGAGTCCGTGGGGGGACCGTGACTTGCTCTGCAGAGATTGGAAATGCTGTGTTTGAACTCGTGCCCCCAGGGAATACACCAGCTGCTAACACAAGTTCTGGTAGGTCTTGGTTCCTGTAGGAGTCACAGTGATTTTGCCCTCCTGTATTTCAGGAGGACTGTGACGCCACGAAGAACACGTTTCCTGTGGTGAGAAGATGATTTTCCTGGTGGACAAGTGTGACTCGGGAAAATGCTCTCTCCTCCTGGCAGATTCCTTGGAGCCCCGAGGCAGACGTGTTGTGGAGCGGACGAATCTCCCCCCTGGGCCAGCTGGGACACATGGCTGATGAGCCTGCTCAGTGTCTCCGTGTCTGTGACTTTGACATTGAGCACGTGTTTCCAGGGATCCAGAAGAGCATTTGGGGCTCTTGGGGGAAGACTTGCAAGAGTGGCATGCGAATGAGGCGGAGGGTACACACGGACCATCCAGCGCGGTTCCCGGGTCTTGTGACCGTGACATCGGGGTGCGGTTCGCTGAGAAGCGACTGGCACGGGCAGCTCGGGGAGCCCTGAGCGCCTCCTGTCAACCACACAGAAGCCTGGGTCCTTGCGTCCCCTTTATCAGGGTGCTCGCAGCAGCTGCTACACAGTGAGGCCTGCTTGCAGATAGGCATTTCTACTGAAAATCAGCTAAGAATGCAGGATTCTCAGCTTTAAAAACAACCACAAACACTTCATGGATTTGTCAGCATGGGGCCTGCATCCCCATGAGCAGAGCTGCCTGCAGGGCCACTCCGTTTGCACGCGGCTTGTTTTCCTAGACCTGTGGCCCTGCCCGCTTCGTTGTCATGTCACCTTCCGACCTGCTAGCCACTGGATTGGACCCTACTTCCTGGCGGTAAATACCCCCCTCACCCCCCGTCCAGTATGCCCACTGACCGTGTGCTAACCCTGCCTGTGGCCACACATGTCTGCGGAGCCAGGCCCTCCTCTCCCCGCCGGCCCTGTCGAAAGTATCCCCGGCTGCACACCTGCTCCTCACCAGCAGACTCACCTCATTTCAGTTCTTTCCCACACTCAACGCAGACACTTCCTGCTCAGGCCACTGATGCCCCAGCATCACTAAGTCCGTCTTCAGGTGCAACCCTGGGCTACCCCGCAGACTTGACACTGTTGTCGGCCACTTCCTCTGTGTACACTCTTGACATGTGGCTTTGCAACCCTGCACCAGTGGGGTTCTTCCTGCCCCCGGTGCTCCTTCCCAGTCTTCTTGCCAGGCTCCCCCTCCTCTGCCTGGGTGTTAGGTGTCCCACACAGATGCCCACGGGCTCCTGTCTCCGTGTTCATTCCCCGGCCTTCAAGATGGTCCATACAATGACAGATCCCAAATTTATGTGTCTAGAATGTTCCTGTCTTCTAGCTCCAGACTCATAAATCAGGTGTTTACTTGATGTCTGCATTTGGGTGGCTCATGGGCAGCGCAGTCCACAAGCCAGGAGTAAGCTCCATTCCAGAACTCACTGTTTCCGATGTAATACGTGGAACCACAGGCCGTCGACTTATTCATTCTTTGTATTGTGTCTCCCTCCTCATATCTGAGCCAGCACTAACCTGTTCATTTCATGGCCCCAATTCCCTTAGATTCCCTGGAATCCATCTGCTTTCCCCATCTCCATGGCCTCCACCCCAAGGGAACAGAGGCCTGCTGCCTGCACAGCCTCCTGACTGGTCCCGTGACTTCCACAGACGCCCCCCACCCCCTCTGCACTCCCTGTGGCAGTTTGAATGACCTTTTAAAGAAGCACATCTGGTCATCTGCCTCTGCTGCTGGGGACCCTCCCCTGTTCCCCTCACACCAGCATAAGAGAAAGCCCCCCCCAGGCCCAAAGCTCAGCGTGCCTGTCTCAGCCCCCCTGTGCCCCCTCCTCGCCCACCCCTGCTCCAGCCACAGGGCCTGTGCATATGCTGTTCCCTCTGCCTGGAGTGCCCCCCCCTGCTCCCGTTCCTGGCCGCTCCCGGTGGCCCCCCATCTCAGCTCTGCTGTCACTCCCCAAGGGACCCTTCCCTGACCTTTGTGGACCAGGTAGGCGTCACCGTTGTCTCTGTTTCCCTGGTGACACTTACATACCCCATGAGCTCATTCCGTTCCTGTTTCTGTTTTCACGAGACTGTCCACTCACCTGCTTTTATTCATCATGACATGCACAGCACATGGCATAGAGTAGGGGCTCAGTAGATACCTACAGAATGGATGAGCTACAGGTAATAGCCCTGGTACCTGGGAATCAGAGCCTAGAGACCGTGGGTGCCACAGCGAGGCTGTGCTGGCTGCGGGACTCGAACCCAGGTCTCTGTGACACCGGGGTCCGCTGCCCCTGGACTCACAGACTTCTGTCCCTTCTCTGTTCTGTCCATAGGAGGGTTCAGGCCCCCATCTGCATCTCATTGGCGTTCGTGCCTCAGGAAGCAAATGTGTCGTGTTACTGAGTCGTGACATGACACACACAGACCTCCGTTAGTCACACGGGCGCTCGGTTAGCTAAGAGATTGGAAGGGAGATCCCCTGCAAAGGTTGCTTCAGCTGTGGGACTGTGCTTTTCTACTGAGAAAAAACCATACATCGGAGTTAATATAATTCACGATAAAAGCATGAAAACACACACTGCTTTGTTGAGACATGGAACCACGCAGTTGTTAAAAATGTCTGTAAATTCTACGAGATGCTAACTACAGTGTAGATCAAAGTCTTATTCTCACAGTTAATTATTGTGAATGTGAGTGTAAAAGGCAGGATCACTGCATGGAGATGCCCCTGTCACAAGGTCTATGATGGAACCATGTCACTAAATGTGCCCTCCACCTCCTTTGTCTTATTTTTGAAACCACGAAAGCCCACGTAATGCGGTGCAGCCCAGGCTGCCCGTCCCGCGTGGGTCTGGCGCACGGGGCAGTGTGAGCACTCGGCATCTGTGGGCTCCCGGCGGCTCCGTCAGGAGGTCTGAGTCCGTTCTGCGATTTTTTTCCAGTTGAAGCATGTGTGCCCAAGTCACCAGGCCCTTGTTGGTGCATCAGCAGACTGGAAACCCTGCCTTACGTTTCCATGTGGACCAGTGTCTTCACAGCGGAGCCCAGGCCAGGAGCCCGCTCCCCGTGTCTGATGGTACCGAGTCCCCGCCGCAGCCGCTGGCTCGGGGCCCAGGTGGGGTCTGATGGAGGAGGCCGCGGAGCAGGGCCACAGCAGCCTGAGGGTCCGGTCCTGGGCAGGGCCCGATGGCCCGAGGTGCTCCAGCTCCCGCCACCTGCTCTGAGAGGTCAGGGGTCACTGACCAGCCACGGGTCACCGCACATTCCTGTCTCTTTGTCTTCCCGTCTGCCCCTGACCTTGGCCCCAGCGTGGGCTCTGCGGCGGGCACACCTTCCGTCGGGAGCAAGACGGTGGTGTCCCGTGGGCGGAGTTACAGCCCTCGTTCACGGTCACCGTCACCGGGGAGCCAAGGGACGGCTTCCAGGGCTCCTGGGGGTGATGGTGAGGCGGCGCCACGTTTCCCAGCCCGTTTCCCTCCTGCAGCAGGGACGGGCTTCTCTGGATGCTGCTGGTGGTGGGGGTGGCATCTCCTCTTCCATTCTCTTCCTGCGTCTTCATCAGTAAGGATTTGCTGAACACAGGTGGGCAGACTTTGTGCAAAAGAGGAAACGGCTCCTCTGGAAGGGCAGCTGGGCAGGACGGGTGAACCTCCATCAGGATCCCCCCTGAGTGGCACACCACTGCCGTCAGGCACGGAGGTGTCCGGCCGCTGCCAGGCCGCATCTGTCCCTGCGTCTCCTTGTCCCAGCAGCGTCACTGCAGCTGCAGAGACGATGCACCACTGGCTCAGTCCTGGGTGAGAGGTTTCAACTCCAGGGGACGTGGGGCCCTGGAGGAAGATCTGGGCTCAGGGAGCCAGGAAGTGGGTCCATGGGTGCTGAACAGCTGCAGCATTTTCCTGAGCCCAGGGCCAGGCGGGTGTGGGCTCAGATGATGTACCTGTGACCCCCTTCCATAGACTGGCTCATAGTGGACAACGTGAAGCAGAGGAAGAAGGGGCAGAAACGGGAGTCAGTGCATCTGCGGGTGAGGGGCGTGGTGGCCCACGGGCTGGGACCTCCTAGGCTGCTCTGGGGTGCAGAAGGCAGCCTCCTCGAAGCCTGCTTCCCACTGTGAGTGGAAATGATCACTTTTCGTGGAAAATAAAATAGGAAGGTTTGGTGTGTTGTTCATAACAGCCCTAGAGCCAGGCTGTGCACCAGATCAGCCTTTCACCATGTTTTAAACCCATACTGGCTCTTACAGAAAAGAAAATATTCAGAAATAAAAATATTATCTCCTTGGGAGGTGCTGCTGTGGTCCCCTTGGGGGCCATGTCTCTAGTTGAGGAGCTGATTATCTGCAAAT
This sequence comes from Neomonachus schauinslandi, assembly GCF_002201575.2. NCBI lineage: Eukaryota > Metazoa > Chordata > Mammalia > Carnivora > Phocidae > Neomonachus > Neomonachus schauinslandi. The sequence goes on along the minus strand of NC_058416.1, from coordinate 91,144,471 downwards.
CTTCCATCCAAGGAGATGTGTTAGGGAAGTCTGCTTTATAGTTTGTATTAGTAAAACAGTATTTTTCCCAGTGGAAGACCATTTGAGAGAGACACACAGAGAGAGACAGAGATTACTTATATTGATCATAAACTCCTTTGGTCAGACCTAGTCTATGAAGCAGTTTAATAAATTAGAAAGGTTTTCTTCTGACTGTGGAAAATCTGTGTCCCTGAGAAATGCTGTTGGAAATGAGAAGCGGTTAGCACACTTAACCTTTTACTGTGACAGAGGACACAGTCCTAAAGCCTACTGCCCAGCGCTGGCCTCACTGGAGCCCCGGCTTTCCCCAACTCAGGAGTGTGCAAGTAGAGGACGCAGTGTGGAAGGGTCAAGGGGTCACTTCGGAAGCTGCGTGTGAAACGCAGCTCCTTTCTTCTTATGCTGAGAACGAATGACGTGTTAGAATGCAGTCTGCAGAATGTCTGCATTGGAGAAATTCAACCCAGAGTCTCTGGGATAAATGATATAATCTATTCCATGGGCAAGAGGCACCTGCAGAGAACATTCCAGAAGGAGGTTCAGAGGTGACAGCTGGGACACTTTTGATGCAGATGGAGGATGGAATCTAACTCAGGACCTTGGAGGCCCCGAGACAGGCCCTAGGTGGAATGTCCGCTGTCCCAGGTCCCCTCCCAGATGGCACCTCAGTGTTCTTTATACAATAAAATAAAAGCTTGTATCTCGGGAAGCAAACAGGGAAGGCAGTGCCGCTGCCAGAGCCCAAGGAGGCAGGAGAGACCCTGCCGAGGATGCTAGGGGAGACCCGATCCGGAGGGTCGGGGCGTGGGCCATCAGCTGGGGGTTGGATCTGAACACACAAGAAAGGACATCTGGAGTGAGGTTGCACTGCCCAGAGCTGTCGGTAAAGCCAGATGACATCAGGAGGGGTGCTGCTGGGACACCCAAAGGTGAGGGATTTTGAAGCTGAGCAAGCCGCCCTGGAGATGGCCACGCTCCCCCTGCGTGGTGAGCGTCTGTGGAACTGCTGCCCACACCCCGGTTTGCAGGGAGAGCTCTGTTCTCTGCCCAGAAAAGGACCAGATTCATCTGAAATGACTCGCAGACAGAGAAATGCTTGGGACCAAGGGGTGATGGCAGATGTCTCAGTGGTGGAGGGTATAAGCGACAAACATTCGTTCCTCCCGGTCTGAGGCTCAAGTCCGAGATCAGGGTGCCAGTGTGGCAGCGTTCTGGTGAGACCGCTGCTTCCTTGTGTGTCCTCATGTGGTGGAAGGGGACCAGGAGCCCTGGGGGCCCCTTCCATAAGGCTGCAGTCCCATTCATCAGGGCCCTGCCCTCCTGACCAGCTCACCTGCCGGAGATGCGGACAGACGCGTGGCAGAGAGTGCGACGGTCTGACACCCCATCAGCCCCAGCCCACTGGACCGGTCTAGCCTTGGCATCCAAGTGAAGGATGGACTTCGGTTTGGGGTGATGATTTGACTTCTGAACCCAGTGGAACTCCTCCTTTCCAACTCCCGCTTGCCGCCCCTGCTCAGTGCACAGACACCCCCCGGAAGGCAGGGCCTTCATCTCACAGCCGGGACCCCCAGGACAGAGTCCTCACTATGCCGAGGGGGTGGCTCCCGTAAGCACATCCCGTGGAGGGACTCTCTGCTGGACTCCCGCGTGCACCCCGGCCCTGCTGCTTGGCCTCGGGAGAGAAGAGCGCCATGAGGCCCCGCCCTGAGGGCCAGGGCCCACGTGAGCCAGTGTGTGTGCCATGCTCAGGCCCGAGTGCTCAGGGCAGAGTGGGGTGTCACCATCGCTGTTCTTGCTGCTAGCCCCGCCCTCACGCTCTCCTCGGGCAGCACCCTTTCTCCCGGGGCAGGTGTCTGGAGGGGCATCTCATGAGATGAAGGGATGACCAGTTCTCCTTCACCTGGTACGTAAGTGTTAAGTTCTGTCAAAGTCTGACATTCAACTTGCGATTGCCTTCCCTCTCAATCATTCCTGGAAACAGGCATTTGGGGGTAGAAGTGGGAGAAGGATGTGTTTTCTCTACTTGTTAAGGATTGTGTTCAGCTGCAAGAAACACCAGAGACAGCCGAGAGCCTGGCCCAATGAGAATTTACTTTCCTCCCTGGCAGACCCGAGGAAGGCTGGGCTGGGGTGGCAGCCCGAGGAGCCCTCAGGACTTGCCATGGCATGTGGTTTGGGCACCCGTGCAGCTCTGTGGTTACCAGGGGGCTGCACCAGCTCCCCCATCACAGCTCCATTCCTGGCAGATCAGGGAGGTACCAGTTCACCCCTTAAAGGAACCCGCTGCCTGGGAATCCGCTCGTTTGCCTGCATCGGGTTGGTCGGAGTGGTGCACGGTTCCTGGGAGATACAGCTCCCAGCTGCGCATGATGCACCTCCCAAGCACTGCAGTGCCCTGTCGCCTGGAAGGACTGGGCAGGTGCACAGTGCTGAGGCATCATCAGAGCCCACGGGAGGGGAGTCTGGTTCTGGGGGCTTCCCTGGCTTGGCTGAGAGCTGGCTTCTGAGCAGAGGCTGGTAGACTGCGGACAAAGTCAGCCTCCCCATTGTTCCCTGGTTCTACTCCCCATGTCAGTAGCCCACCCAGAGGGAGTCTTTGGGGAAGCCTCACCATAGCCTCTGTCCCATAGCCATAACCTCAACATTGACAGATGAGGGCCGCAGGGGGACCAGTTCCAGAACCCCATGGAAGCTCTGACACAGAAGGCAGCGCCGGTGCCTAGGGGCTGAGTGGGTCTGCACACGCTAGCGTCTGTCCTAGACCACGGTGTCTGCTTGGACTGATCACAGCCTGCGAGCAGGACAGTCTGCAGAACCGCTGTCTTACACACTGGTGTTGTGACTGGTGGCACCGAGCGCTGAGTTCTTTCCCTGCCTCTGGGTCTGGTGAGCAGAATCTAGGTGTTTCTGTAGGAACAAGCAGCTTTAATCTCGCCCAGCAAACTGCGCGGGAAGGCCACTGCTGATCCTTCTCATGGTTTGGGGGTCGGGGTGGCCTTCATCACTTGGGACACTCACATTGTGATTACTTTTCTAATTTGGCAGAATGACAGTCTGCCTGGAACAATCAGGCACGGTCAGTTTAGGCAACAGTCAGGTACCTGGTTTCTGTTGACATGCTTATGGCCACAAGTGTCTCTGGCGTCTGCGTCTTGTTGACTTGATGTTTGGGGAAGAGAGTCTTCACCCGGCTGACACCTGAACTCCTCACATGAGCCTCTTGCCAAAAGCTGTGGGGGTGTCTCTCTCTCATCCAAATGTGGACATGCTCCGCCATTAGCAGGGGCTGCTTACTCACCGCATTAATTTCCCTGTGTTTCCTGCAAGGGCTCATTGGATGCAGCACAGCTGTGACTAAGAGCAGATAAACACACATGGATTGGGACCCGTGGAATTTGGACAGGCCGGTTAGTTTCATAAGAGGAACAAAGAGAAGTGAAGGACGAGCGGACGAAGGCACAGCCCTCTGAGCCCCATTAGCCCACCCATCCCCTCCCTGTGCCTGGATCTGTATCATAAATGCTGCCTATCACTTTCTTGTTGGAGACCCCAGAAACCCCCCTACATGTCCCTCTAAACAAGGTCTGTGGAAAGCCTGAGGATCTAGCAAAATGCTCACTGACCTTGGGCTTCCTACGGCTCCCTGCCCGCCCCCATCACCACCCTCTACCCGGTGACTGCAGCTCAGCTTCTGGTGGCTCAGGAGGATGGAACTTGGATGATGCTCTCTTGGCACCCAGCTCAGGAGGGAACCAGGTGATTGATGGAACATGCTGGAATTCCCCAGGGTGAGGAGCTGAACTCGGTGAAGCTGAAAAGCTTCAGTTTGGGCAGAATCCCCAGAAGAGAACACGAGGCAGGCACAGAGCTGTCGGGCCCTGAAGCGATTTCCTCCCTGAGCTACCTCACCTGGGGGTCACTGGCAGGCTCTTCGGAGACCCTGGTGTCCATGGTGAGGGGCCCCCATTTCTCAGAGCCTGTAGGACGGGGTCACAAGACGGTGACCTGTCAGCTCACTCCGGCCCGCATCTGCGTGATGTGGGCTGCACAGGGTTGCAGAGGACACCACATCAGATGTCAACGCTCCCCATTTCGTTTTTCTTGGGTGACAGAGCCGGCAGCCCGGACCCTGTCCATCCTGACACACTTGGCTGGAGCCAAGCCGCTAGAGTCCCCAGCACGGCCCCGGGAGGGCCCTGAGGGGAGCTCTCTGCACGTGGAGCTGGGCTGGCTTCTCACAGACCTGATACCTCCATCTATCTTCCTGTCAGCTTCCCCATAATTAATTTCATCAGGGCTCAGGAACTGCATCTCTCATTCCACTTGGGGTAGAACTGGCTCTGGGCCTAAACAAAGAGAGTCTGCACACAGCTGGGCCCTCTCACCCTTCAGTTTCTGATGCAGAAGAGCTGGAGGCTGAGCCAGGGCGCGGGGAGACCACGCTGCAGGGCGCACCCCTCGCGCAGACGCCTCTTCCTGCAGAGCCTGCCCGGTCTCACTCCGATCTGCGGACAGCCTGAAGCTGGGGGACGGGGGCCGGGTGAGCACCTTGCGCTGACGTTGCTTCGGGCGCCAGGCTCTGTGCCAGCAAGTGTGCAGTGAGCGGGGGTGAAGGGCGAATACCCTGTCCTCTGGGAGTCCGCGAGGGTATTGGGATCGGTTCAAAAGAGTAAAGATGATTAGGTGAATTAGCGTCATACATCCAGTCTTACTTTACATCACGTGACCGTGTCCCATTTCATCCTCACAGCCTAATGAGGAAGGCACCCATGGCCAGTTTCCACAGGGAGACCACGGAGGCTCAGAGAGAGTCAGACACTTCCTTGAGGCCATGCAGCAGGCCTGGGGGGGCCCTGGGAACGGACCCAGGCATCCGGTGGCTCCCAAGGAGTCGCCAGCATTGAATTCAGGGAAAGATCCTCCCCGTCTCCACCACGTTTCCGACGATGGGTGTTGGGCCAGTTCTGCTCTTCCTTCAAGGCTGCAGTGAATATCCGTGCTCCTCAGTTACTGTGCACACATGGGAGCCTCTCTGCAGGACAAGTTCTTAGCACAGCCCCTGGTCCTTAGTGAGTCCTTGATAAAGATTCATTATGTGGATACGTTTATCTAGGTCCAGCTGTGATTAGCAGGGTCTCACGTGCAATGACTTATCGTAGATGAGTAGTGGATTCTCTTCATCCTTCTCCATCCTCCCCCCTCATTCATCACCTCAGCACATGATCATGACCACCACCATCATCACCATCATTATTATCACATCGTCACAACTGTCACCATCATCTCCACCATAACCACCCTCATCACCACCACCATCATCATCACAACCATCACTATCATCACCATCACCACCATCACCATCACAACCACCATCACCACCACCATCACCATCACAACCACCATGAGCACCACCATCACCATCATCGTTACAATGACCACCACCACCACTATCACCATCGTCACCACCACCATCACCATCACAACCACCATCATCATCACAACCATCACTATCATCAGCATCACAACCACCATCATCACCACCACCATCATCATCACAACCATCACTATCATCACCATCACCACCACCATCATCAACATCACCATCATCATTACCATCACAACCACCATCAGCACCACCATCGCCATCATCATCATCATCATTCTCACAGTTAACATCCTCTGGACATTTCTGTTTACAAGGAGCTGGGCTACAAACTTTGCACACATTCACGTACTTCATCTTCCCACTGCTCACGTGTTGAACGAGTGAACTCACTCACCAACACTCAGTGGAGATCTTCCTCATCTTGAATACTGTACATCTGACAATAATTCTCCTCCTCTTGCATTATCCTCCCAGTAGCACTCATTGAGTCCTTCCTGTTTACCAGGAATGATAGATTTCTCAGTTCTCACAGTAACCATTCCCAGTAAGGACTATTGTCATTTCCATTGTGACAACTGAGGCAGCCGAGCCTCAGGGAGGTAAACTGACTTGGCCAACACCACCCAGCCACGGAGCAGCAGAGCCTGCATCTGAACCGGGGAGCCTGGCCCCACAGTAGGGATCAAACAGGACCATCCCACTGCCTCCCAGACACACGGGCCACTTACACTGTGACCTGACCACTTGTCCATATACAGACTATCTCCCAAGTATGTGGAGACCCACTAGTAGGAGGGTAGAGGGGCAAACACATGGTCCTCAGATCCTAGCATGGAAGAATTGTGCACGGATATGCAGTGGAGCTGGGAAAATGTGTCCAGGAAGCAGACACTCTGATCTGGCACAAGGCTGGCTGTTATTCAGACAACTCTATGGGGCTTCCACTCCAGACGTCTTAGCATCTTGCCAGGAGGCTCTGCTCCTCATTCCCCCTTCATTGCAGTTTCAGGATTTTGATCGAGGTAGGCCTGGTGAGAAATTGTCCTTACCACATAGAGTAGATGGTGTTCTAGACAGAGCAAGCAGAGAGAATGGATTCCAGGGAAACGTGCAGTAGGACAGGCCGACCTGGGGGGAGAGCCGCATCTCCAGCCTGAAGAGCAGCTGCACGAGGTGGGCGTGTGGTCCTGTCCCTCCCCGACTGACCCCGACGCCCTGATATCTGCAAGCCCCCCGCGGTTCATCTCCAGAGAGGGTCAGGCCCGGAGACTGCGGCAAGCAAGCTCATTAGGTCAGTGAATGCCTGGCATCAGGACTCATCTAGGAAACATGCTGGCTATCCTCGCTCCTCTGCTTTGCTCTGGAGATGGGGGTCTCAGCCCTCTCAGGATCATCGACAATATTTCTAGAACCCATAGCTGGGCCGTGTATGTGCACAGAACTCTGGAGTATCCACCTGATGGAGCCCTGGGTTATGCTCCCCAAGGGCAGGGATCGGGGAAGCCAGTGTTCTCATGGAGAGGAACCTTGCGGGCTGTGCTCTTTGCACCTGCTCAGGTACCAGCTCTGCACCTGGATCCAGGCTCCGCACAGTGGATCGTGGCTGCAGATGGGTGTCAGCTCGAGACCCTCTGCTGGGACTCCAGAGCCTTCCACTGCAGGGGAGCAGACAGAGAGGCTGCTGTGCTCAGGTACCCATCAGACAGAGGCCCGAGGATGCGCCGCTTTCCCAGTAGCCAGAGTAGGTTGTTTTCAGAAGGAGACTTAGATTCATAAGGGATTTACCTCGAAATTCACGTGTGTGTGTGTGTGTCTGTGTGTGTGTCTGTGTAGATGGGGGACACTGTTTGCAAACTCCCAGGACAGCTGGGGTGGGAAATGCTGTGTCTCTCCATCTGTCTTGGAGATTCATAAACACATGAGCTCTAAAAGCCTCTAAGCGAACCAGTGCCCTCTGGAAGACAAAGAGGTTCCCCATAGTCAGGCCAGAGCTCCCGAGGCTGTGTTTGAATGTAGGGCCCTTTTTACAGAATGACTAAGAGCTCTGGGAAATGCTGATCCAGAGCAAGTTTTTAAAACTTCATTATTAGTGTGAGAGTTTCTTCCAACTCCCGATCCCCAAACAGATCCTGACATGGCATTGAAAACTATAAAGCAGATTTATTTTTTTGTCTTACCTCCATCTCAAGTGGCAGAAACACAGCTCAAAGCAGCTGTTGCAAAAACTAGAATTTACTGCCTCATATAACAAAACCCTCCAGGGTGATGGCTTCAGGCATGGCTCGATCTAGGGGCTCACCTGATAGTGTCAAGATTCTGTCTTCCCTTTCCATCTCACATTTGTGCTTTGGCTCTCCAAGTGTGGTATCAAGACAGCTGCCTGGGTCTGAGTGTCACTAATATCTGCATCTTCTAGAAGGCTCAGCATTCTTCTTTCTCAATCATTTAAGAGATAATCCAGGACTGAGTCTCACTGCTCTACCCAGTGCTCCACATTCCCCACTAGGTCGGTCTGGCAGGGGAATCTGATGATGCAGTGAGCTGGGCTTGGGTCACAGAGCCATATTCGCTCAGGAGAGAAACCAGCCCCCCGACCACATAGAATAATGGAGGAGATGGCTCTCCAAGGAAAACACAGGTACAGTTGCCAGAAGAAGGTGGACTGTGTGCAGATCCAGCCACACCCACAAATGCCCATCATCCTTCACATTCCAGATCACCCGTGTGGCCCTGCCTTCCCCTCGGTACCTCCTCAGGGCTGGTCTCTGTCTTCCGAGGCTGCAGCCACACCGGGTCCATTCCCCTCACTGTCCTCATGGTGTGTGTGTGTGAGACACCTGTTCAATGAGACCAGCTCTTGGGGAGCTGCATCTTAACTCACGTTGGCTCTGTGACCCCAGCGCTTAGCACACACGCCACGTCTCTCAAGTGTTCAGGTGGCGCTTACAGGACAGGAGAATGAATGAACGGAAATAGGACCTGAGTCAAGGCAATTTTCTGCTCTGGTCTGTGCAGGTTCTCCTCTCTGTCTGACGACAATATCATCCGCCGGGGAGCCACCGGAGGCACTTGAGTAGGGAAGAGCGTCTGTGTGCAGACAAAGCCTCAGCCTGCTGTGACGGCCACGGGTAAGATCGTGTCAGGGTCTGAATGTCCAGTCGCAGGGCATCGCTCCCGAGGGTGGAGGTCTGTGAGGCTCCTATTGGCAGGGCCAGGACGATGAGGACCAAAAGGCTTGAGAAGCCCCTCCAGCTCAGCTCCGGCCAGACACACAGATCTGGTCACTCATGGAGTCCGGTTTTGTGACCCTGGAGCCCACTTCTGGGTGGTCAGCCCAGGGTACAGTGCGCACTCACTCATCCGCAAATGACAGCCGAGGGTTGAGCCACAGCATATGGTTCACTGGGTTCCAGGCGAGTGCGTGGCAGAATTCCGTACTGTGGGCAGGATGGGGCGGGGGTTCCCGTGGTCCAAGCCCTCGTGGGGCCATGTTGAACTGCCACTGATGGGGCCATCCTGAATCCCGGAGGGGAGGGGATGGTGCTGTCAGGCCCAGGTGCGTTTGCAAATCCAGGGAGATTGTTCCTCATCACAAGAAACTGAAAAGGGCTTTACTCGGTGTCAGTGGGAAGTCGCTGCCTCCCTCAGCCAGGCTGAGGAACCACTGCCCGAAAACACAAAGGGAAGACATCCTCCGGAGCATTCCAGAAGACAGAGTGAAGCATCCTTACACCTTCAGGATGAGATGACTGTTCAGGTGAATCGCTAGACTGGGAGGCACCTGGGCTCTTCTCTTTGAGGCCCACGGTGTTCTGGAAACATTGAGAGGAAGCTTGTCTGAGGGCCCATTGAAACAAGACGATGAAGAGACGGTCGTCTGCCCAGTCCTTTCCATCCTGGACGTGCCCAGAAGTGAAAGCGCTAATTAAAACAGAATGTTCTGGCACATTTCCCGGCGTTTGTCCCCTCTACCTGTCAGACCCTGGGGGTGCTGGGCGTCCAGGGAACAGCTCGGCCCCAGGTGCCCGCTCACAAGCCTGCGGGCCCAGCAGCACCAGCAGAGGTTCAGGGGGCTCCCCGTTTCCTGAGAGGATAGGACCGTTGGATCCTCCTGGATGTCGAATTCTGCAGGAAAATGTGGGGATGCACAGCTTTTTGTGTGCAGTCGCCCCCCTTCAGGAGCCCGGGTTGCCCGTGCACCTTGCAGAGGGGCCACTGAGACTCGCTATGGGTTTCCCAGAAATGCCCCTCTTCAGCGGGTGCCGTGCCCTGTCCTGGTCCTGGAGCTGTCAGGGGAGGAAGGCGGGCAGAGAGGCACCTGGGGCGTGGACTTGGGTCACCTGTCCCCTCTGGGCCTCAGCGTCCTCATCCGGGTGTGGGAGTCATCATGGCTCCTCCTGGCGGGGGGTGCGCTACGAGGGGGAGGGGATGCAGACCTCGGGTTATCGTGCTGGGGGCCCTGTGCTGCTCACAGGGTGGTCAGGGAGGGACTGAGCAAGGCCACCCTGGGGGACGTCCACGCTGAGTGGAGCGAGGACCGTGTCCTGCACCTGCCTGACCCTGCCAGTGGGCCCGGCCCCTGGGGCTGCCCCCAGATCCCGGGGACGCTCTCCCCTGGGGAACCCCAGGCTCCGGGCCGTCCTGATGCTCTGGAAAGAAATGACATAGTGAAGGAGCTGGCTTTCTCTCCCCAGTTCTTGCAGTGACATCTCAAGAACCCTCAGTGGTTAAGGGCCCTCCCTTCAGGCTGACACCAGCGGCCCCAAGCCAGAAAACCCCTGAGGACTCCCCAGGGCCGACTCCACATAGGAGCACCGAGGTTCCTCCTCCCGCAGGACGGGGCCGAACGGCCACCACCAGCGCTGTGGGGTGCGTCAGGGAGCTGGGTATCTGAGAGCCAGCCAGCCAGTTTGTCCTTGGAAACCTGGGGTTATTGTCAGCACCCGAGAGTGACTTCCAGAAGCCTGAGGCGGTGGGGGTTCCTCGTTGCCCTGAGTCTCCTACCAGCCTGTGTGAGGCCGGCCTCCGAGCAGCCCGGCTCACACGCGGTCATATCACACCGTTTACAGGGAGGCAGACTCAGAGCGTCCGAATCAAGGTCGTGTGTAAGCCAGAGAAACTGCGCATGGCCTTGCGTAGCCCTGACCCCGGGCCCCCTGTGGAGGGGTTTACTCGACGGTCCCGAGGCAGGACTTCACAGCAGGGCCCAGCTCCTTGCCATCCACGAGCTGGACCCAGGGCTGCGTCGGCCCGAGCGCGCAGCCCGCTGGCCTTCTGGTTCCTGCACATGTACGTGCAGGGTGGGACTGGCAGAATCTCCAAAATACGCTGTGTGCCCCCGTCACCAGCAAGGACGCCTTGCTGAGGCCTGTGGGGCAAGGTAACGAGCCTGGCGCTTCACCCAGAGAATCGCCTCTGGCAGCACCATCCGGATGAGCCGCCGTGATGTTAGCAGACGCTGTCGGAGTAGCTGCTCTGGACAGAGGGAGGGGAGTATAAACCCCCACGCCCAGTGCACATCGCAGGGCAGCTGGGAGGGGACCCTGAGCGGCTCCCAGGTCACCAATGGGAGGGCCTGGCCGAAGCCTTCCCGGGCCTCCTTTCTGTTACAGCTCAGGGCCCTGTCGCCCTGACGTTAGGCCCCCACAGCCTGGCCGCCGCCCTGGGAGGCTGAGCCGCCGTCTGGGGATGGACCATGGGGAAGAGCTTCCTGGGGGGGGAGAGGAGCTCCAGAGGAGCCCGACCGGGCCGAGCCCCAAGCAGGGCGGGGGGTTCACGTCCAGGGCAGATCACACATCTGTTCCAGGAAGGGCCGAGAGGTCGGGGAGGGCACGGGGTGGTGGATCAGAGCGCCCCTCCACTGCACGAACAAGGGGCTCTGACTAGGGCCCGTGTTCTGCGGTGAATTGTTTTCACTGCAGGAGGTAACGCAGTGGTGTGTGACCGAGCCTGCAAATCCAGGGCCGTCCCCTGTCCCCGGGGCTGCCTGAGGCTCTGCCACGACCCCTTTCCCACCCAGCCTTCTAGGGCATCACGGGCCTGCAGTCAGAGATCCCGAGCTCCACCTGCCGTCTGGGGTCCGGGAAGACCATTCATCTGCTCCACCCAGAGGTAGAAACAGGCTCAGAACAGACTCCGGGCCCCTGGACAAATGAATTCCCAGGGTCAGAGCATGGACGTCGGGAGGGGGTCTGAAGGGAACATTACTGATGAGAGTGAAGAAGGGAAGTAACTGAAGGCCTGAGCATCGCGGGCCTCGTTCTCTGTGCTGACCTTCGCCCTCCAGATCCGGAGCCCGGGGCAAGAGCTGCCAGTGTCCCAGACGTTTCCGGGTGATCTGAGATTTAACGTGACTTTGGGGACCGGAGGCTGCCCTGCCGGGATCCTTCTCCACCACGGCGTGGGGTCCAGTGCAGGGTCCTGGCGACCCCGTGTCCTCCATGCTCACGGGAGCCCCTGTTCCTATGGCTCAGGGGGTGTTAGCTCCTGGCCCACCTTACCTGTCACCCAGGGTTACTGCCCATCCACCTGGGACAGCAGCCCTGGGCTTGCTGATCCTGAGCACAGGTGACCCATCAAGTTTATGGGACAAACAAGGACCTCCTTGCCCCTCTGTGCATTCGCTGCCCACCCTCGAGGTGCTGCAGAGACCCCGGGGCCGCGTGTGCGCAGAGTCTCCAGCCTCGGTGTTCGGGGCAGTGTCTCTCCCGTGTGCTCGTGATAAATACACGCTAACTACATGTAGACAGTTTACCGCTTATAGAACATTTTCCTGAGACTTGCTCTTCCGCTCCTGGGTATTTGTGTCTGTGTTGTTCAATTTCCAAGTATTGGGGCATTTTCCAGGAGTGACTTCTGGTTTAATCCATAACGGTGCAAGATGCACTCTTACGAGTTACAGACGCTGGTATTTTATGGCCTGCACATGGCCTGAGTCGGTGGCCGTGCCGAGCGCAGCCGAGAATCACGGGCATTCTGCTGTTACTGTGTGGAGTGTTCTGGAACGTCTGCTGAGCCGACAGGCTTGGGCGTGGGCTTCGGGTCATCACACCCTCACGGATGTCCTGCCTGCTGGTTTATCGGCCGCGGATGGGCAGCGTGGAAGCCTCTGCGTTTTTTCTCGCGGTGAGGCGCACGGCGGTGTCGGATGGTCGCGGGTCCTGCAGAAGGCGCCGTCTGTCGTTCTGTCCCGCCGGCTCGTCCCTGCATGCCGCCCTGTTCCGGAGCCCACTGTGCCCCAGATCAGCAGGTTCACTGCTGCACCGTCGTGTGGTGCTGGCGACGGGCCTCCCGCCTTCCTCTCGGGGCCAGCAGACCCAGGCTTTCCGCGGCCGCGGTTTCTCGTGGTCGTGGACGGCCGGTTCCCGCTCAGCTCTGTCCCGTCTGACGGGGGCTGTGCCGTCCCTGGTGAGCCCCGTGCACGGGGAGCTGCTTCCCGGCAGCGGGGGACGCACAGGGGCCGGCCTGCCGCTCGTTTGCTCTGCCGTGTGGTGTTTCTCTTTCCCTCTTTGTCTGCCCTCTCGGAGTTTAACTGCAGATTTGTTATTACCCTGTTTTATCTCTTCAATTAACCTACGATTTCAACCTCATTCTGAAACATTTCTCATGGTTGGAGCAGGGTTTATAATATTCCTTTTTACAGCTTCGGCATCCACCTTCA
>NC_058416.1:91114901-91130901 GCF_002201575.2 Neomonachus schauinslandi | reverse complement strand
AGAGCTCGGGCTCTGGGAGAACCCCGCGAGGACGACGCGCAGCCCGCCTGTCGGCCAGCGCCCCCTTCCCACGTGGACACGTCCCCGATTCTGGGTCACGGTCCAGGCTGGAAACCATGCGCTGCTTTCCCAGCCTCCCTTGCAGCCAGCCCCCCGCCCCCACGTGATCCGGGCCCGCCAATCAGAAGCCTCCGTGAGCCTCTGCGCAGGGAGGGACCCGCGAGGAAGATGGCGCCGGGCCCCGCAGGCCACGCTGTCCCTGGGGAGCGGGGACGGAGCGGCAGCTCGGGGTCTGGTTGAGTGGCCGTCCAAGGCACTGAGCCCGAGTCTGTGCCCCCGCCGGGCCGCAGAGCTTCCGAACGTCTACACCCGCCGCCCGGGGTCGGCCTCCCCCGCAGCGTTTTGGAAACGCGCGGCTTCACGCCCGCCCAGCCCTCCTGCGCCCGAGTCCGCGTGTCCACCAGGTGCGGGGGCTGTGGGGGCGCGTTCGCCTCGGGGTACCTGCCCTGTGCCCTGTGCGCCCCGTCCAGACCCCCGGGCCCCCTTCGGTGCGGCTAGGACCCGGAGGACGGAGAGGCCGCGGGTCCGGTGTGTCCTCTGAGGGTCCCTCCTGCCGCTGGACTCGGAGGGGCGGCCGGGAGGCCGGGCGGCCAGGTCGGGTCCAGAGAAGACCCGTCCTTGGCACGTCAGGGGGTACGCCAGCTCGCGCACGGCCCGTGCGAGGGCCCGGACGCACCCCTGCACGCTGGGCCCCGCGTGCACACACACGGGCAAATGCAGCAACATTCCCGTGGACACAGAAGCGCAGACTCAGAGGTGGGTGGCTGCACGCGGAGTCCCTCTCGTGTCCCCAGAACGGCAGGCCCCTCACCCTGCTCTGGCCTTTGGGCTGCCCGTGGGGGCCGGGTGTGGGAGGACGACGCCCTAATGAGCGGGCACAGCCCAGGCCAGACGGCATGCCCGCGCTCCTGCCTGTGTCTGGGAGGGTCACTGGGCTCAGCTCCCCGTGCTGCACGGCAGGAAGGATCAAATGCTAATGTGGCTGGGCCTGGTGGTGACCAGCATTGACTCCTGGGCACTGTGTACTAACAGTGGGCACATGTGTCCTCAGGGCAGAGTGGGCTGCCGTGTGCTGTGACGCTAGGTTTGTGATACCGCTCTGTTATTTCTGTTATCGGGAGGGGGTTCTGACATAGTGGGGGCGTTAGCTTTTGTCCCTAATCAGCTGTAAATACTACTTACACCCGGGCAAGTCTATCCCATGAATCAATTACAAGGGAGGGAAATCAGATTTAAGAGATAGTCGTTGTATATTGCACTTCAAACTATAATTCTTTGAAATCTCATTGTGTCTAGACTAAAAGAAATGGAATTTTGGTTATTTGACTACATTTCCTGCTGCTCTTGGGAGGAATACTGTTTTTATAAAGTCGTTCTGTCTTATTTATCGAGAGTGTTTTTTCTTGTGTTGCATCTAGAAGTGAGCAGCACCATCAGGGCCTTCTAGGCTTCTCTGGGAGTCTTGACTTTTGTTCTGGAGGGCGATTCTGGAAGGACATGGCCTCTGTCCTGGACCATTTGCTTTCCTCACTGTTATTGTCATGGTGCCGCCGTCATCAACATCACGGGCCCCATCATTACTGTTGTCACTTCACCCTCTGTGTTGGCATCATCACCATCACAGCCGTCACGGAATTGGCGTTCACCGGGGCCCAGGCACTGCTCTAAGTGCTTTCAACGTATTTTCCCTTTGTCATCATCACTGGTCCATAAGGTAGTGTCGTTGCCATCCCCATTTGAATGAAGAAGTTGAGGCCCAGAGAGGTTAAGAGACTCCCCTGCTGTTGCACAGGTAGTGAGCTGCAGAACCTGGACTCACGCCCAGCAGCTTGGCCCTAAGTCCTCGTGCTCTGCCGTTCTCTGTAGTGCACAGCACGCCCCTGATCTCCATGGATCGCCCTGGTCCTCGTCACTAGGGTTCAGTCCTCACCTGGCTATCCCCAGAATGCCGCCACCTACCCCCAGGTCTTTTTCAACCCACCCATCCTTCAGGCTCCCTTCTGGTTCACCTTCTCATGAAGCTCCTGCTCCTAGCATCTCTCCCCAGCAGCTCACAGCACTGCTATGGTCCCCTCCTGACATCAGCCACTTGAAGCACAGTCCTGATGATCCAGGAGGTGGTCCTGCAGTTGAGCAGGCTTTCCCAGCTGAGTGCCCTGAGCATCTTTCTAGGACATCTGGGGATAGCCTGTTGTTGGTCCTTCAGTGGCCCTGATGGTGGACTTTAAGGCACAGGAGGCGTTTATCACCTGGTCTCTCAATGTCCATAACCCACAGAAACCACATGGCTGTAGCGTCATTCTGGTTTGACATGCACCTGCTGCTCCTAGTATGGAGCCCCCAGCTCTGGATATGAGTATGTGACGTCTGGGCAACTGAGAGATACTGACTCTGAGTAAATGGGATCAAAGCGGAGAGAGCCTGTCTTCCCCCACAGGATGGCCGTGCTGACACCTCTGAACAGAGGGAACAGAGGGAGCTTTCCATCTGATCTCCTTGCTAAAGACACCTTTGTCTTTTAGAGCACGCCTCCTCTCTCCAAAACTACACAGCTTTCCTGTTGTAGCAAGATCAGGATATGGAATCAGAACAGTGTGTGTAATAGACCGAGGCCGGGCTTCCCACTGACAGCTATAGGAGCAAAGCCAGCCTCCTTGGGAAGGAGCCTCCTAGGCAGCCTGGGAAGAAGTGACCTCTGCCATACTCATTTCTGAGACCCCAGCCCTGGGAAAAGGACCCCTGATCTCCCCTGGCCAATGTGTAGGTGGGAAGAACCGGCATTAACAATGCTAACTCTGGGCTGGCCATGCTTGTGGATGCTTTAACTACAAGACCAGCTCCCTCGATCCTCATTCTAAGAGGTGGGGGTTGTTTATTCTCAGTTTGCAGATGAGGAACTGGGGCACAGATTGCTCATTCACTTGTCCAGGGGCACACTAGTGAGCGATGGGACTGGGAGCGTCCTCACCATTATGGCAACATAGCCATCATCGTCTTCGTCGTGGTCACCCCTCCCTCTTCCCTTTTCACTTAAAGCGTGTCTTTCTTCTTTATAGGTCGTTGGTTTCTCTAAAATGGTGGAATCATTATTTTTCCTTGTGGTTTGGCTTGTTTATAAAATAGCTTTTTACAAGTATGTGTGCATTGTTTAGGTACTTATAAAGTAAATATTCAGATATTGTGAAATTAACATTGTTTTGTGGAATAAGACAGTAATTCATGTTCAGTAGTATTTAGATGGTTCTCCTTTGTTTTTTCTGCAGAGGCATGTAAAACATTTTTTTCAGCGAACACAGGATAATACAGTACATGGTATTTGATAACCAGCTTCTTCCACTGAATGATGCCGTAACAGTTCATGCTGTTACCTTCCACCTGTGCTTTGTGACGTGGAGCCCTCACACCTGACCCCAGCCGGCCTTTCCACATGTCCTCATCACTGCTTAGAGGGACAAGACCCTGCCCATATCCCTCTTTTCATCTGAATCCTACTATTTCTTGGTCCTCAGCTCCTGATCTGCCTCTTCCTGCCCTGACCACATGTTGTCTGAGGTCCTCCTCCTCAACCTGGGTCATAGCTCATAAGTGATCTGCTTACTCCCTTGTCACACGTTTCCTTAGAAACCACTCACTCTAGACCCTGCCCTGGGTATCAGGGACACAGGGACAAGCCAAGCTGACCTTTCTGAGAACATACAGGCACCAGGCATTCACCTGTCTGATCTCCTTAGTCCTATAGCAGCCCTGTGAGGTTTGTTCTAGCTCTGATTTAGATTGAGAACGTGAGGTGGAGGTTGGCACGTGAGCAAGTGAGGAAGCCAGGTTTCACCCCAGGCTAGCTGAATCCAGGGCCGAGTCCCTAACCCTCATGCTCGTGCACGATCCCTGCCTGTGTGGAGGTCACCCAGTAGCAGAGGATCCTTCGCCTGCCTGTCCTGTGTCCTCAGACTGGCCAGGCAGAGCTCTGAGTGTTGGGTGTGGCCAGAACTCATGTGGTTGCAAGTGACAGAAAACCCAGTTCTGGTTGGCTTTACACAAAATAGAGGATTTCAGATTCAAGCTACTCCACAGTCTAGGGCTACAATGGCCTCTCTGAGGCTGGATTCAGACCCAGTAGTGCTGTCGGGCCAACCTCTCTCTCTCTGTCACTGTCACATTTCCTCTTTGGGGGCAGCTCCATTTGTCAGACAGACTTCCCTCAGGGCTGCCGAGCGGCTGCAGCATCTCCAAACTGCACGCTCTGTCAGCCTCAGGCCCACAGGAGCTCTCCTGCCTCCGTCCTGGACCTGCACCGGCGAGAGCTGAGCGTCTCCCGGGGTGGGGGCTGGAGGAGCCGCTGTGTCCTTCACCGCGTCCTCTCTTTGTGCCCACACGGCGAGCAGCAGTGTTCCAAATAGACACTGCCTCGTTAGCCTACGTTGTGGACTGGCGACGATGCGGACCAGGTCGACAGCCGAGAAGACACGAACACGAAGCATGAGGAAGAAGCCTCTGTTTTTGTAAACTACTGAGATCTGGGGTTGTTTGTTACCTCTTTACAAACTAGCACTTGCTGACTCTCCACCAGCCCTACCGACATAACGCGTGTCTGCCGAGGGTGTGGATCTGGGCGTCTCTCTGTCTGGTTTTTCCCACAGAGCCGGGTCCGCACGGGGCCTCGAGAAATAACGTGTTGACTGATGGCTTCCCGTCAGCTCTTCACGCCGCTCCTGTTTGCCTGGTCTCGGGGCTGGCTGCTTTCTCTATCAGTCCCTCCAGCTGCTTGTCTCCTGGCTCCAGCCTGACATGCCCGGGAGGCCCCAGCACGTACCAGGGGCTCAGTAAGCTCCAGCTCATCCCGCTGAAGGGTGGGGATGAGTCTGGCTCCGATCACCACCCCTCGGGGCCTGTGAGCTTGGCGTGAGGTGAGACCCGCCCTGGAGCACGTCACGGGGGAGGTGGCCTCACGTGGACACAGCAAGGAAACCTGCCCCTCACCAGTTTTCAGATTTTGTTTGTCTCTGCAATTCTGGAAGAAAGTGGGCACTGGCTGCTGGAATGTTCCCTGCCATCAGAAAGGGCCAGGACTGCAGTTTAGCCTTTGCTCAGCTGTAGACCCAGCTGGAGTTCCATTGGGCGTGAAAACGCTTGATGTTCATTGGAGCGTCCTAGCAGGGAAGCGACACAACTTACCAAGTGGATCAGGAGTCATCACGTCCCCCCGATGGGGCAGTGGGAGCCGGACCTCCCGGCCAGCAGAGGACACATGCAGGGCTGGGCTGTGAGCACTGCCTGGTGGCCCCAGGCCCACACGTGCTGTGTTCTGGAGGAGGTTAGAGGACTTCGGGAGGTATTCGAAGTATTCTGTCCCTACTTGAGGCACACCCTCAAGAACTGTGTCTCCTCCTCCCGTGGGACACCGTCCTGAAGGAGGCCCATGTCATCAGTGGGGGCTCCGTGCGACCCAAGGTGGCCCCATTTCCATCCACCCTCGCTGCGGGGCCTTCGTTTCTGGAGACCAGGTCAATGAACACATTTATACCTGCGCAGTATCTAAATTGGGTCTTGCTCAGGGGGACCTGCGTGTCCCCAGGTCAGGTGGGGGAAGTGGGGGCGTCTTGGGGAAGCCCTTGCTGAGAAGGGAGCCCCTGCCTGAGAAGCCTTCCTGTGGGAGGTGGAGGTGGCTGAACTGCTCTGTGGGTCTGAGTCTGTTTACTTAGAATTAACAACCATAAACCACACCCGCCACATCCCATACTCGCCGGTTTCGGTGGATTTGCGGCTGATTTCTGTGCTGGAAATGGCCGGGCCTCGGGAGAAGCCCGATACGCAGAATTTCCCAAGCGGGACCACTTGACCCAACTGACTGGGGTCCGCTCTGGGGCCAGCGTAGGGGTCTGCGATTTTATGACGGCGTTTTTGCCCTTCCAGGGCCCCCAGGTGGAGGAAGGCGTCGGCTGGCCGCGATGGAAGGAGGCAGCTCAGGTGGGAGGAGGGTGCGGCCCGGCCCTAAGGTGGCACTGGCATGACCGTGGTTCCTGGTGAGGCCGCCTGCCCCGTCACAGGTGTCACCCTGAGGTCCGGCTCTCCCACGCTCCTCCAGCCCCAGGATGGACGTGCTCCTTCCCACTCAGACCAGGCAGTGACAAAGCTCTGCCCGCCTCATTTCCCGCCAGCACCTGGGCAGGGTCTTTCTGAACCTCATCTTGGTTGTCTACACCCCCTTCAAGGTATTGGCACTAGACCCTGTCCTCTTGAGTCCAGGATAGGTCGTGTTTATTACCTGGAACGGAATGGACATTCACACCCAGTATGAACAGCAGCTTTGGATTCACCTAGGCCTGGCCTCTGACCAAACCCCACCTGAGCCCCAGTGCCTTCCTCCCCCGGCCAGCACATCTGGCAGGTGTGGGGGCTTCCTAATCACAACACCAATGTCCCCAACCTGATTTTAAGGAAGAACCAAGTACAGGAGAAAGCAGAGCTGGGAAGAGGCTGGTCCCAACCGGAGTCTGGGGATCTGACTGTGCGGGAGATGCAGCCTGGGGGCACTGGCCACAGGAGGGAATCGGGAAGATCGTCTCAGAAACTCCGGGCTGTGGGGTTGACGGAGGATCACACTGCTGTTTGGACACAGCCTGGGCAGAAGGGGCAGGTGGGAACCCCCCCCCACGTCAGAAGGAAATCTGGGTCGGGGGACCTGGGCACCTGGTGCATATCCTGGACACCTACCTCTCACCTGTTGGCGCGTCCCCCGTTGAAAAGCTGGCCTGGGTCAGTGATGCGCTTCCACTGAGGGCTGTGAGACAGTGACGTCCAGTCGTCCCTTCTCCACCCCCCTTCCCCCATCAGTGCCTTCATTCTCCTGCCACCGGAGCCTTTGGGAGGGCGGGTGCAGGCTGAATCCTGTCTCTTGAATCAGCACTTTTCACAGTTGTGGGGTCCTAGCTGGGCCCTGTTTATAACACCGACACAGAGAACATTTTGAGAACATTCTGGAAGATGAGAATGTAATCTGGATTAGGATAGTAAACATTTTTGTAGGTGTGATCATGTAATTCTGTCTGTAGGAGAAAATGTTGCTCTCTTGTTCTACATGCAGCCAAAACCCAAAAAGCTTTATTTCCCTCAAATGACCCCTGAATGTGATTCATCCCTCAGAAGTAGAGTGAAAATACAGTTGGTTCAAACACAGGATAACTGCGGGCATTTTACCTGCACGTGCGCACACACTAACTCACAGAATGGGGTGAGCAGCACAGCCTCCCTTCCTTTAGTCCTGTCCTCCCTGTGACTGGGATTCCAGCTCATCTGGGGAGAAGATTGGGGGTGTAGGGTCAAACACGTGGCAGGTTGTGTGCTCTCCTCATCTTCATCCCTCCTGTGTCCTCACCTGTGCCGGGACTTCGGGTTGGAACAGGCGTGGCGCTTGGGCCGGTACATGGAGTCCGAAGGGATGGGGCCAGTTCCCAGGTTCGGACTGAAGAGCCGCTAATGTTTCCTGGACCCTCAAACAAGCCTGCTCTTGTCACGAGGAAGACATGCGTGGGCTCACCCGCCAGCCGCGGGGGGTACGAGACTCGAGGCACGGGGACTCCAGAGCGGGTTCAGCCCAGACCAGGCCAGAGTTCGGCCCGCCGCTGATCTGAGAGTGGGTCCCACCAGACCCGGGGAAGCACCGTGGAGGACCCCACAGAGTAGCCGGCCCTTAGCCGATCGGCAGCCCTGTGAGGACACAAGGCTCCTATTTTAGGCCACTGTTCAGGGTGACTCCTTACACCGCATTCTGTGGCAAGAGCTGACAGACACTGTCCCCTTCCCAGTCTGGGCACCCAGGAATACATGGGCGTCCTGTCCCACAGTGCCCGGGTCCCTCATCCCACTGAAACAGCAACTCTGAGAAAGCTGGGGGAGCCTCTCTTCTGTTGCATTCACGAAGACACCAGGCATGCACGGACCCTGCTTTTCAGACACTTAACGGGCAAGTTACAACTCATGTAAGAAACACATCATTATTGCTTATGAAGGTTTTATGACTGCGTTACGGGAAGATCTGTTTCCACTCAGGAGTTAGTGGGGAAAAAAATACTGTCCCCAACAAGCCTCCTGAACAGTAATGTGCGATGTGTTTACTCACAGCGAGGGATCAGATTGTAATGAGCTTTCACGTTCAGACACGGCACACTCGGAAAACCGTCCTCAGCGGGATGGTCTGGTCAAGCTGGTAACACATCAGACGTGTGAGAAGTCCTCCCACTCCAGGTGAAGGGACTTCGGATCCTCACCACCAGCTCTGAACTAGTTTGGGGCCCCCGAGGCAGCAGAGCCTGTGACAGGTGGTAAGGAGCTGGTGAAAACGCTTGATGTTCATTGGAGCGTCCTAGCAGGGAAGCGACACAACTTACCAAGTGGATCAGGAGTCATCACGTCCCCCCGATGGGGCAGTGGGAGCCGGACCTCCCGGCCAGCAGAGGACACATGCAGGGCTGGGCTGTGAGCACTGCCTGGTGGCCCCAGGCCCACACGTGCTGTGTTCTGGAGGAGGTTAGAGGACTTCGGGAGGTATTCGAAGTATTCTGTCCCTACTCCCACCCGCATGGGCAGAGTTGTGCCCTGCTGCCCCTGATGTTGGGCAGAGCCACGTGATGTGTTTGGGCCCATTGCAGAAGGATGTCCCCACATCTAGAAAAGCGCCCCATGATGAGCCGTGAGAGGAGCCTGCTGGCCAGCCCGCTCCTCCCGGAGGTCAGGAGACACGCGGAGCTGACCCCAGGCCTGCAGGCTGAGGAGGGGTGGCCCTGCTCACCAGGAGCCTCACCTGGCTTAGCCACCTTGGTGCCACCTCACCCGGCAAAGCCCCACTGAGCTCCCTGAGAGCACCAGCCTCCGTCCCCAGCGTCTTCCTTAGAGATCACAGGCCAGATGCCCGGGCCCAGCGTGGGCTCGTTCGGTTCACGCAGGCTGGACTTGGGGGCCCTCGGCTTTTCTGAGAAATGCCCCGAATCTTCCCCTTTGCTTCTCTTCTCTGCTTTTAACAGCTCTGTTGTGTCACCATGGGCATAAAACAGAAGGCACGTGCTGATAACTGTGCATGTGTGTATCCATGTGAAACCATCGCCACAGTCAGAATGATGAGCATATTCATCGCCCCCAGCTTCCCTTGTTTCCTTTTCTCACCCCCGCCTGCTGTTTGGCAACAAACACTCTGCGTGCTGTCACTATAACACATTTCCACTTTCTAGAATTTTTTATAAACAGAATCCTGCCATTTGTACTCACGTGGGCTTCTTTTCCTCAGAATCATGGTTTTGACCTCATCCATGTAGTTGTGTGTCAGTGGTTCACCCTTCCTGTGGCTGAGCAGGTCCGAGTATGGATGGACCACAGTTCGTCGATCCATTCAGCTGTGGATGGACATTTATTTCCAGTTTGGCTCATTACAAATAAAGCTGCCATGCACATGTGAGGATGTGGTTTTATTTAGGCATTTGCTTTCATTTTCCTTGGGTGAGAATCTAGGAGTGAATTGGCTGGGTCACAAAGGATGTGTGTGACTGTCTGAGCAGCCGCCATATTGTTTTCTGGAATCCTACCATCTCTCAGGATCATCAGCAGGGCACGAGAGTTCTGGTCGGCCCACACCCTGGGCAGCACTCTGTATCATAGGTCTGAAATGTTGGCCGTTCTAATAGGTGTGCGGTGGTATTTTTAAACACCCCAAAGGGGTATAACTTAGGTACCACACATTGACTTGTTGAAGCCTACAATTCAATGATTTTTAGTCAATTCCATCACCACACCATCACCACAATCCAATTTTGGAGCATTTGATCTATATCTGTGGTCTACTTTTGCATATTTTCGTTCAAGGTGTGAGGCTTCTGGTTGGTGTTTATTTTTTTATGTGAATGTCCGATCTTTACAACACCATTAGTTGCAAAGATTATACTTACTCCACTGACTGACTATTCAACTTTGTGAAAAGTCAGTTTCCATAGTATTATGGGTCTATTTCTGGACTGTAAATTTTGTTCCCTTATGTACGTTTCTACTTTTTGTCAACACCACACTCCCTTGATGACTGTAACTTTAAGGAATTACTAAAATTGGGTGGGGCATTCCTCCAGCTCCTTTTTTCCTTAAAATTGTTCTGGCTGTTCTACTTCATTTGCCTTTTCATATGAATTTTAGAATCAGCCTGTCTCTCCATCCGCCTGGATCCCGAGAGAATTTTATTGTACTGCATTACATGAGTAGATTATTTGGGGGAAAAGATGTCCCTGCTCCTGCATCCTCAAATCCCTGAGTGTGGTATGTCCCTCCGTTTATTTAGACCTTCTTTGACTTGTCTCATCAGTGATTTGCCATGTTTGGAATACAGACCCCGTGCATGTTTTATGGCCTATTGTGATTGTATTTTGTGGTTCAAGTTTTCCCTTCACGTATATGTTGAGGTTCACGGATACCAGGGAGGGGCAAAAAAGGAAAGTGATTCCGGAATTGGTCATCCTTCAAGCTCTGGTTACCTTCCCATCCCTCCCGTACTCTGGACCTTCCGGAGTTTTCAGAGAGCTATTCCGTGCACTTCGGGGTTTTAGGTGCATTTTCTGGGAGACCAGAGTTTTGTAAGGAGCTGTGGCTGACACCACCAGCTCTCCAGAGAAATCCACCCCCCTCCCCTGGACACGCAGTGGGACTACATTTCCAGCCTCCCTTGCATTCGTGTGTTCGCGTGACCCTGTTGTGTCAGTGGTGTGTGAGCAGAAGGGATGGGCAGCCTGTCCAGGGCTGGACCCTAGAGTCTCCTGCCCACGTGCTGAGTGAGGTGGTGATGCCCTTAGAAACCTCAAGCTCGTGCCAGATGGGCAGCCAGAACACAGGGTCCCTGACTGGCTGGAGGAGAATCATCCAGTCAAGCTAAACATCCATCCTGGACACTTGCGCCAGAAATACCACATGTTTTATGTTTTACGTTGTGGAAGGTCACGGGTCAGTTGTCACTCCATCTCAGCCTCACCTGGCTCAGTACCTGGAGGATGGACATATTTTTACCCACACAGAGGAGAGCACTGGGTGGCTGGCCAGAGAGAGCAGAAAGGACAGAGCATGAGGGAGAGGTGGTCACTGCATCTCCCCCCAGGGGGCAGAGGTCAGAGGAAAGAGGGGATTTGCAGAGGTGAGGACGGGGGTCTGTGCCTGCCTCCCAGCGTGCTCTGCAGAACCAGCCTCCGAGCCCCGCACAGAGCGGGAAGAGAGTGCTCCTTTGGGGGCTCAATTGTCGGAGCGTTCTCTGCCTGATGTGTACCCCAGTCCCGTGTCCCTTCGAGCTCGCACCCCACAATGCCTGGATGGCTTGGTTGACATTGGGTATGGCCTGGGACCTCAGCCTGAGGCAGGGGCCACAGCTAGGCTGGCTCAGTCGGTCGACGGGGGTCGGCCCTGGGGATCCGGCAGGAGGCCCGAGTGAGTGTGTTCCCCACATTAACAGGCCTGAGCGGCTGACACCCAAGGCCTCCTGTCTCTTGTCCTTGGACAGAATTGTCCTCGTAGGCCCAACACCAGGAACAGGTGCTTCGGGACGAGGTCCCACTCTGGCTGTCCACGGGGAAGCGCATCTGGGGAAGGATGAAGGGAAATGGAGTGGCTCAGTGGAGAGAAGGACCACAGTGGCCAGGCGGCCTGACTCCCCGTCCTCAGCTGTGGGTGCGCCCAGATGCACGGTCTCTATTCACCGTCACTGGACTCGTCTTGTGTGAGAGCCAGCGTTCTCACCGATGCGACACATGTAGTTTGGTGAATTCTAAGGGAATTCAGACCAGATCCAAGTAAAGTACAGCAGGGTGTCGTGGGAGCTTCGACGCAGTCCCAGGCGTGACGTGCATACGGCCGTGACCCTGGTCGGGAGTCTGGTGCTCGGGCAGCAGGAGGTGCTGTGCCCCCACTGCTGGAGCCCAAGGAGGGGGTGCTGCCCAGGCCCATCCTCGTGCTGCCCCTGCTGAGAGGAGAGCCGACACGTGTGGGGGTGGGGGAGACAGGGGACCGAGGGGTCCAATCCCTGCAGCCTGAGACCCCTTCTTGGGCCCCCAATCCTGACTCCGTCCTAAATGCAGCTGCTGTGTCAGGATGTTGATGGCAGGGCAGGTGTAGAGGGAAGGTTCCAGAGCCTTTCTCAGCCCCATGCTGGAAACGGTGTAGCCTGGAATCAAGGTTGTAGGTGTCCGTGTGCACAGTGCACATCCCACTGCCAAGGTCCTGCTGGAGGGCGAGCGTGTGCCCTGGGGTCGCTGCCTGCCTCTCAGCGTGTGATAGCAAAACCCTGGGGAGTCCCGAGGGACCCAGAGCGGGACTGCCCCGTGCCTTCTGGGCCGGTGCTTGATGGCAGCTCTGCAGAAACCAGGTGGCCCTGCAGATCTGTGTTATTTGTACCCAGTGGTCTCTGCTGTGTACCGAGTGCTGCGGGGAGGAGGTGACGTGTCATTTACGATATGGTTCCGTTCCGGTAGAAAGAAGGTTGTATGTGTGCCTGCGGGAACGTGTGCGCTTTTCTAGTGTAGCAGCATTCACATGCGTGCTGCATTAGTGTGAACTGTTCGACATAGCGATTCAGCAATTCCGTGCGTGACTTCGTGCTCCCACAGTACGTGTCGTCACCCTCTGTCACCACACAAGATGATTAGACTCTCACTGACTAGAGTCCCGATGCTGTGCCTTCCATCTCCGTAATGCTTCACGAATGTGCATGTCTTCCTGGAGCCAGGGCCATGCTAATCTTCTGGAATGTTCCAGGTTTGCTATCTGTGCTTTTTTTCTAAGACCAGGTAAAAATAAGGGAAAGATGCAGAAACCGGTGATTGGTTTCTGATGGTGGGACTGTGGGTGGTTCTACTTCTTCTTCGACTCCCTGCCTTTTCTGGGCTCCTCTCCTGTGCCATTAATATGCATTGCTTATGCAACTACACTAACGGGAAGCTTTTAAATATTGGCTTTGCCTGCTGGCTCCTTCCTCCCTGGGCACGCATCTTGGTGAGAATGGCCCGTGCATGTCCCCATCTTTGTGAAATGCATGTGAAATGTGCAGTGTCTCCCACCGGCACCGCAGACCCACGAAGGTAATCCCAGTAGTGATCAGACTGGACAACAGACGTCTACACTCGGAGTTTCAGAATGTTCCACTGGTCTTGTCTGTGCACAAAGTTCATTTTGTCTCACGCTTTCATCTACAGACCAGAATAATCTCCGAGGGAGTCTTCCCCAGAGAATTTATACCTTCCCTATGAATAAATCAATTCCTTTTGTATGAATGATTTCATCGCAGAAGAATATATTTTTAAAACTGAAGTGGACAAATATTCAGAGGTTCCTGATTCTCACTGACCAACCGAGGGGCAGGGACGAGTGGAGGCAGCCTGTGCAGGAGTGTGAATTCAAAGGCCACCTGCCCCCTTCGCTGCCCACGAAACCCTCTCAGGGAGGAGCATCCCCAAAGCAGCCCAATTGGCTCATCCCCGTAGGCTGTCCCTGAACCACGGGCCTGGGCAGGGGCCCAGAAAGTGACACCCTCGTGGACTTAAAGAGAAGCCTAGACAGAGATGAAATCCAATTTAATGATCTATTGGCATCATTAAAGGGAAATTCCTGGTGTAGACGAGTCTTAGAGGAAATTCCTTTCCTGATAAATGAGTCACTTGTATTTGTCCATTGTTAACCTGACTTCATGGGACCCTTTCCTCCCAGCACCTCTGTTCCTGGGAATGAGGGTGGGCCACTGCCTATCACCTCCCCTCGTCCCCACTATCACCCCTCCAGCCCCAGGTCCCTGCCCAGGCCCGGCTGCTGCTGGGGGCAGGTGGGGGCAGCATCTGTGCGCTGCGATCCTGTGAAAATGGGGCTGCCCTCTGTGCCCTGGGCCCTTTCACTGGCCCGTCTGCACAGCCTGTTGTCCATGCGAAATGGGCCTTAACACATACACTGGGTTTTATCTGCAAAAACGCACTGAAAGGACACGTGCAAGCAAAAACACGTGACAGTTCTGTTGTGGCTGGGCAGCAGCTATTAAAATGGGTGAGATTTCCCATGAAGGATGTAATTCCATTTTCATTGTGCTAAATAAAGAGGGAAAAGTGATGCAAGCCCACAGCATCGCATTTCATCTAAAGCTTCATGTCCTCCCGAAACTGCGAAACTGTAGGGAATATCTGTAGGGCAGCTGCTGGCCTCAGAACCGGTGCGTGAGGCAGAAGGTCCACCCAGGAGGGGCAGGAGAGGAGCAAGCCCGTGGGCTCAGCGCCAGCTGAGGGACCCACACTGGGCTCTCGGCTTCACCGCTGTGCAGGCCCCCGGACAGCTGACTCAATGGAGCACCCACTTCCAAGGTGTGCAAAACAGAAAAAGATGAAATCTCACAGGGAGGACTTCGGGCTCAGAGAGCCGGGCTGGTGTCCAGGACGAGGAAGGGACTGTGTTGGCATGTCCCCTGCTAGAGTTGGGTTGTGGAGAAAATTAGGAACCACGAAGGGGTCGGCCCCTCGCTCCGCATGTGGTCTGCGGCTCCCTTGCAGAGAAACCGGCCCGAGCCCACGTGCCCTCCGGTCTTAGGTGTAAGAGCCGAGTTAGCAGCAGGGCCCGACAGGCACCTCCCAGGAAGACCTCACTGTGGTGGGCCAAGTACGTGGGCCTCCAGTGTGGTGGCACTGAGGTCTGTTACCAGTGGTTCGACAAGATGACATGGGGCTTTGATTGGATAATTCAAGCTATAGAGTAAAAAGAGCATTTGTGCCATTAACTCTCCTAGAATGTCTCCTCCCCAGACCAGCCAGAGCATCCAGCAGTTTGGGGAAAAGACCCGGGTGCCTGGGTCTCAGGTCATGAGACCCTGCTCGCACCCCAGGCCCGCGAAGTTCACGACCGACCACAAATAGCTGCTGCAGAGCCGGTTAAATGTCATACTTTAATGATGTAATTACCTATCTTGATTATGTAATTAGTAGAAACACCATAATTACACACTTAGAACCCGAGATAATTTGTTGGAGAGGCCCTGTTTGTAGTTTGAGCCATAATTTACGATGGCGAACCTTACGCAATGCTCTGCGACATGCAGAACGGGCCATTGCACGCAGGTGACGACAGTGCCCTGGGCAGACGGGGCACTGACTGTCATTTCGGGAGCAAAAGGGAGCTTGGAGCCCTGGTGTGATCTTCAAGTTATCAAAGCCATCCACTTAAATAAATAGTTTTGAATCCACTCTACAAACTGCTAAATTGTCGTTGAGTGTTTCAAGATCACTAATTCTTAAAGCGATTATAAAACGCTCCTGTGTTCTTTAAAGACAAGGGTTGGGATTTTTTTTCTAAGCGTTTTAGAAACAGTTGTGGGGGGGTGTGTGTGTGACTCCTTTAGTCGAAGCCACTCCACATCAGGGGACTGTACACGACTGTACCCCATGTGGCAGTCACCCTGTGTGGAGCTGGGTGTGTGCTTGGAAACATCTGCAGCAGAAGCGGGTTTGAAATCCTGACAGCCCAGCTGCAAGGGCAGGAGGCTGGGGAGTCGGGTGACTAATGAAAGACAAGGAAGTCTGGAGAAAGGAGGCCACAGGCTGGGGCTGGGGTGGGACCTGCCTGTGCCCTTGGCTGGGTCTCTGGATCTGCGGCCTCTGGGTCGGGATTGCATAGAACACACTTGTCCTGATCCCGCAATTTCTAGGGAGGAGCGCTCTCTCCTTGGCTCCACCAGGTTGGGAAATGCCTGCTCAGTCCTGCCACCCATGGCCTGACACATGCTCGGTCCCGCTGCCTGACACCTGGTCGGTCAGCATCTCCCAAAGCCCCAAACACTGGGACCACGGATGGAGGACCTGACACTCGAGGTGGTCAGGGGCTCTGCCACTTGGAGCTGCTGGGGACTCAAGCTGCTCTGGGGTCGTCATGTTCTCACTGCTGCTCATATTCACTGTTCTCT
>NC_058416.1:91090101-91114401 GCF_002201575.2 Neomonachus schauinslandi | reverse complement strand
AAACCAGTTAAAAATTGGTTCTGTCACTGACAAATAGAGTCCTAATTGAGGACCCATCTCTGTCCCTCCCATCCAGCTTTAGTCTCCTGAGCCTGAGAACATTTGGGACAGAGAAATAAGTGGGCTGCAGAGAGTTGGGTTCTGAGCACCGTGGTCATCATTGCCCCTTCCCACCATGCCAATTGACTAGTGTTTTTTTTTTTTTTTTAAGATTTTATTTATTTATTTATTTGAGAGAGAGAATGAGATAGAGAGAGCATGAGAGGGGGGAGGGCCAGAGGGAGAAGCAGACTCCCTGCTGAGCAGGGAGCCCGATGCGGGACTCGATCCCGGGACTCCAGGATCATGACCTGAGCCGAAGGCAGTCGCTTAACCAACTGAGCCACCCAGGCGCCCTGACTAGTGTTTTGGGAAGGCCATTTCCATCAAAGCCTATATAGCATCCTGTTGCCCGCTGCCCCTGTAACCTGGAGACCACTCCCCAGAGTTTCTGTTCTGCTCTGATGAGCCACGAGCCCTACACAAAGCCCTGCTTTTCCTGATCTGACACTTCCCCGCCACTCCAGCCTTCTGCCATCTGTGCCCACTCCTCACCTTCTCTCCGACGTGGGACCCACCTCCTCCTGCTGCACTTGGTCCCCTTAGAGGCAGGAACTCCCTTCCTTGTCCTTGGTGTCTTGGCTCCTAGCAGAGCCCCGGGCCCCACGAATGTTCAGCAGAGATGATGTACCCGGTAAAGATTCACCCACTACCATAAATACACAGTTTACTGCAGAATTATAAACGGTATGGGAGGGTTTATATGGGAGCAGAGGACAGATTAGGAATCACTGTTACCATCCTGTGGCTTAGAATGCATCATTACAGGGATTCAATTAGGTGTATATTTCAAGCAGAGGCCACACTTCAAAAATTAAAGTAATTCTACTGCAGGGGGAACTGATGGTTTTTCACGTAAAGTTTCCACCCCGTGCCCTCGAGCCAGGATTCCGCAGGCTTTGGGAGCTTGTTGTCCTGACTGCAGGATCCCCAGAGGGGAGAGCCTGGAGAAGTGAGCATACCCTCCATGTCACTCCCGGAGGTCTGTCCCTCCCACATCTGAGCCTCCCAGCCTGCGGCTCTAATGGGAGGTGAGTGGAGGGGACGGGCCTCAGGAGGGTCCCAGTGGGTGGGGTAACCTGCTCAGACCCTCCAGTCCCCCTCCCCACCCCTTCCTGAGACAAGCAGGACATCTGCTGGGGAGCTCTGCCATGTGCTCCTCGCTGGGACCCACCTCTGCACAGAAGATGGAAGACAGATGCAGCCAGCCCTGTGCAGACAGCAGAACCTTCTGGAATGTTCTGTCCTCAGTGTCTTTGGTCCTGACCGCCAGCCACACACAGGTGTGCACCAGAAGAAACCACCATGAGAACGATGGCAGCCCCAAGACCCTGTATGCTCGTTGATGTCTGTGGATCTGTCTCCTGGGGACCAGGATGGAGTGGCCGCTCCTGATGGTCTTGTGCCTGACAGCTGGCAGGCAGTTTTAGTCCCGCTGCAGGTCTTCGCATGGACGGATTTCTACATCTAGCATGAAGTACCGTACTTATTTTTCTGAGGGACTCTGAAGCCTTCGTTAATTGACTGTTGTCGTTGACCTCCTCCAGCTGCCGGGGTTGTTGGGAAAGGTACGTGCTCTGAGTCCGCACACGGACAGCACCTTCCGTCACCCTCACACTTATTTGTCATCTTTCCAAAAGTTAAGAACAGCCTTTAAGAGGCTGTTGACCTAAGATACGCAAATTTTATGACAAATCACTTGGGAATATTACATCTGAACTTTAAAGTTTAGCAAGAAAAAAGCTAACATTCACTCTTCACCTTACCTTGGGCTCCGAGCTGTCCTAGAGACATCGATCCAACTTCTGTTAGTGAACGTTGTTCTTTGTCCCTGAGTTCTGAGGTTTCAGCTCCGAGATGAGATTAGGAGCGGCTGGTGCAGAGGCACCACGTCCTCTTGTGAGTTCTTCCTGCCCCAGGACCCCAGGGACCTCCTCTCCCCACGGGGACCCGGGGGGCGTCCACTTGTGCTGAATTACTTCTGCGGGGGAGACCCCCGCTGTGCCCGCCCGCCCCTGTACTCCAGGCTGACTGCCCCGGTACCAGGAGGGGTGCGCCGCCCTGAGGATGGATTTGCCGGGAAAACTGGCATTCTGACATGTCACCGAATTCTGCAGGAAGGACAGGGGCCACCCGCACGTGGGAAGAAAGTACGCACAGCCCACGGGTCGCGGCCTGGCCCTGTGGCCTCCGCTAGCCCAGGACAGACCCCTCAGTGCAGCAGCACCTGCATTAAATCCTGCCTGGGCCCAGCTGACGTGGACCCGTGAGCAAGAAAACCCCAGGCCTGCCCTTGGGAGCCGGAGGCCGGGTGGCCGTGCACGTCCCAGGGGACCCCAGCCCACCCTGGGTGGCCTTGGACCAGCCTCATGGGCTCCCAGTTCCCAGTTGTCTGTGACGCCCCGCTGACCTGTGGTATAAACCAGCAGGGGCCGCAGTGAGCCCCCACCCACCTGAGCCCGGCCCCTGCAGAGCTGGGCTCGGACCTCTGGGGTGTGAGTCCAAGAAGAGCAGGCCTTCCCAGCTGTCAGCCACCAGCGACCTCACCACAGGGACTTGGGAACAGGGCACAGCGCCGCTGGCTGTCTGCCACCGGACCAGAGTGTCAGCAGAGAGAAGCAACAGCAAAAACCATGGTGGCCCAGGGCTGAGGCCCGGGAGGAGGTGCTGCTGCATACATAGCCTGGGGGGCTGGAGCCCTGGCGACGGCCACACAGGACAGGAGAGGGGAAGTGCCCCACTGTCATTCCTACTGTCCTCCTGTCTCCAGCTTCTGCCTCCCTTGGCCAAACCTGGGCAGGAGGCAGCTGACCCCAGACGACCCAGCAGGGCCAGCCCCCTGTACACAGATCCGGGGAGCAGACACACCGGAACATGCTGGAGCAAGCCCTCCCTCCAGTGGCCTCAGGTTGGTGCATTAGCCGGAAATGACCAGCCGGCCACGCACAGGCATGAGTTCCCGTGGGACACAGGTCAGCAGGATGGACTGGAACCTCTCGGAGGCCAGCACCTCTGGCCCCTCAGCCCCAGGCTGGAATCTAGGAATCCTGGAGAATATTCCCAAAGATGAGAGGACACCAGGTAGCGGGGGACCGGGTGGGGGGGCACAGTTTGGAAGGTGTGTAGGGATGAGGTCCCAGGATGGACTGGGTGCTGTCGGCAGGACACTGGGATCTATGGGTCTCAGGCCAGGGGGGCAGCCCGGGGCTCTGAGAGGTTGGGGCCTCAGCCATCCTGGGCACCTGGAGCCTGCAGGGGACTCCATGGAGCGGATCGTCAGAGGAGAGGTGCAGGTGACTCCTCTGGGGCTGCCGGGGCCGGTCCCACCTGTTCTGTGGGCCTCGCAGAGAGAACTCTGTCCATCGCCCTCCGTGTCTGAGACTCGGGAAATCGGCCACTATCCAGGTCCTGGCAGAGAGGCTTCCACAGACCCGGGGGGTTGGGGGGGGGGGGGCGTTCCTTGGCGTCCTGGAGAGGCTTTTCTGGGCAGAGAAGTGCTCCCAAGGACCCAGGGCCCAGCAGGGGGAGCTGGACTCACAGGAATCCCTTGGGGGGCGATTCCCCTGTGTTTGTGGGGTCATTCATTCATTCCTCCAGCCCTGCTGGCGCCCATCTTTATTTAGAGCTGAACTACTGATAGAAACCGTGCAGGGCGGTCTGGTTGGGAACTGTGCAGAGGTGGGGACATTGCAGAGCAGGAACCCGAATCCATCTCTGAGTCTGAGCCCCGCCCCACCCCTCACTCAGCCTCTCACGGTCCTTCTCTGCAAACCCACGGAGGAGACAAACCAGCCTCGGGGGTTCCTGGGGCTTTCTCCACCGAACCCCCAGGTCGGGGACCGCTTTGTCGTGTCCTGAGGCTGATGGGGGATGAGCACCTGCCAAGCTCAGGCTACCCCGCAGGATTAGTGGAGCCTGTTCTCCGTG
Source organism: Neomonachus schauinslandi (assembly GCF_002201575.2). NCBI lineage: Eukaryota > Metazoa > Chordata > Mammalia > Carnivora > Phocidae > Neomonachus > Neomonachus schauinslandi. The sequence goes on along the minus strand of NC_058416.1, from coordinate 91,110,375 downwards.
GGCCCTTCTGAGACTGAGCAAGTGCCCACATTTAATTCTTAAAAATTCACACGCACGTTGCCGGAAAGCAGCAGCAGAAGTGACTCACGTTCAGTAGGACACTCACGTCAATGCCCATGCTGTTTACGTGGTTCGGCTCCGCATGTGTTTCGCGTTCTCCGTCTGTTGGCACCGTCCTGCATGCGCTTTGCAGAGCCACGGGTGTGCGCTGTGGGGCACCTGGCACGTAGTGAAGGCGGCTCTGCGCACCAGCCCTTGCGCCCCGCTCAGGACGCAGCCCACCGTGAGGCACACGCGCACCTGGGAAGGAGGACTCCGCTGGGAGGTTGGGGGCCCAGAGACACGCGCTGGAATGCCAGCAGCTCTCCCCCAGGCACGGGGCCAGGACGTCCACCAGCACCTGCGTCCCCTGACCTGTGTCCTCCTGGTATCTCCCCCGTGCGTGTGATTGAGTCCACAACTGCGGTGTGGAGGTGTGACGGTCTCAACAGGAGCAAGGCCACTGCGGTTGCCCAGGTCGGAGAGGTCGTGGCCTGGACCAGCCCAGCAGCAGGGGCCCCGGGAGAGTGCACCAGACCTCCCTGACTGGAGGGGATGCGGCTGGAGAGGGGGAGCGGGACGACCCTCTGGGCACATCACTGTCCCCTCCGGGCCAGGGGCAACGGCGCGTATCCTGTGAGTAACCCCGCTCCATCCTCTGTCCTCTGGGACCAGACATTTCCTGCCACCAACTCCTGACCCCCCCTTCCCTGGCAGCCCCCAGGCTCATCAGCGAGGGAAGCGTCAGGTCCACGCTTGCCAGGCGGAGTCCCCCTGAGCTGCTGGACACCAGTGCTGTTCGGGGCTTCTCAGAGTGTGGACACCTCTCTCTGCAGTGCGCTCCGCAGGCCCTGGTTGCTTTTGGGATCCTGAGGCCGGGCGGTTCTCACCACCTTGTTCCTCACGTGGGCAACGCTGGCTCACTGCAGGAAGCCGGCTAGGGTGAGTGGGGTCTGCTGCGGGGGTGCCCGCCAGACCCAGACCCCTCTCCCAGGAGCCACTTGCAGCTCTGAGATCCCATTAACCACCACCATTCACCCGACAGTTCGTTAATGAGAGCACCTACTGTGTGCCAGGCAGCGGGGATGGGTGGTCCCTGAGCACAAGGACCTGAGTCTAGAGGGGAGAGTATTAACCAGACCTGCCCTTGTCAGCTGTGCTGAGGGGGACAAAGGAGGGGACTGCCCAGGGGAGGGGACCTGGGGACACGGGGACAGGAGCCCTGGGGAAGGGCTGGAGGTGAGCCCCGAGGGGTGTCCAGGCACCAACCAGGGCAGGGAAGGGCTTGCAGAGGGGGCAGGAGGTCAGGGCCCTTGGGGGGGAGGGGCGGGGCAACCTGGGGACTAACAGGGTCCCGTGAGTCTGGAACACAGCCCGCTCTGGGGAGGTGGGAGATGCATCCTAGGGTGGGGATCCGAGGCCCAGGGCCTGGTCAGCGTGTGCGTGCGTGTGTGTGTTTGTGCGCGCGCGCGTGTAGGGGGGCTCCTGCTAATTCAGAGCCCCCACCCTGCCCTGCTCTGCTCTGCTCTGCTCTGCTCTGCTCTGCTCTGCTCTGCAAAACTTGCCCTGCGCTCCTGGAGCAGGACCCTGCCGGGTCCTGACAACAGGGACACTGGTGGGGACCCAGGTGGGAGGGGCCTCTGAAAGAGGGGGTGTCCCCGCAGCTCCTGGCTTCCCTGTGGAGTCCCCTCCAGAGGTCCCAGCCCTGGCCAGGCTCCCTGCCCCCCATGGTCCTGTCCCACACGGGGTCCTTCTGCTGGGGGCAGCTGGTGGTGGTCCTGCCCTGCCCAGCGTCCGGGGTGCCCGGCTCTGCTCACACCCCTCAGTCCCCCTCCCAGGGTGGAGGCTGCTGCCCAGCTTCCCCCTGCATCTGTTCATTTCTGCATGGGCCTCGGTTGGCTGCTCCAGCCTGGGTCCCCCCTCTGCCCTTCTGGCCCTGCCACCATCAGCGTGACCAAGTCCCCACTTTTCTGTCTAGATGCCAGTGTCACCATGCTTGAGGCTTGGGTGCAAAGGGAAACCATAGAAGGGAGGCCCTGACTGTATTGATGATTTTAGAGGTGACTGTGGCCACCAAGCAGAGCATGGGGGGTGGGGGGGCAGGGGCGGGAGCCAGCAGGAGATTGCATGCCGTTAACCCACAGAGTTGAGGGTGGATGGGAAGGGCACCAGTGCAGATGGATGAAGGAGGACACCTTCAATACTTGTTAGGACGGGAAACCCAGAGCCCTAAAGGGGCTCCATCAAGCCCGTTACACGAAGGAGAAACTGAGGCTCAGAGAGGCTCCATCACTCCCTCCTCATCCACCTGCCCTGGTAACCAGGAGAGGGAGCCCCACCCCCAGTCCAGGGCCGCACCTGCTGGCCCCAAGCCCTCTCTCAAGGACACCTCTGCAGGTGGTGCCTCCTTGTCTTGACTCTTCCTGTTTGAGGCCAAATGAAACAAAAATGAGAAATGCAAAAAAAAATTGCATAGGGCAAAATAGCTTCAACCACCATCCATCACTTTGTTTCCCTAGACGTGTCTGTGCACAGAATGTCAATGTCCTGACGTCAGGAAAGCTTCCGTGCTCCAGGCCTGCGGGGGGGTGGGGGGGCGCATGGGGGAGGGACTCCAGGGACCCCTTTCCTGCAGCCTCCTCCCCAGGGGGACAGGAGGACGCTGCCCTTCCTGGGGTTCCATACAGGTGTATAGGAGCGAGGCCAGCAGGGGGGAGGGCAGAAATCGGGACCAAATGCCTGGGGTCCCAGAGCTGGGCACCTACCCAGCTCAGGGGGGTTGGGGTTTGCCTCCGTGGGGAGTTCAGACCCCCTGTCAGTTGTGCAGATGAGGGGACTGCAGAAGCTCTGGGCTCCACCCAACAGAAAAAAGACCATCAACCCATTTCCAGACCATCTGTGCTCTGGCAGGTGTGCTGTGTCCCAAAGTGGGGAGCCCAGGTGGGAGCCTGGGGTGGAGCCCGGCCAGTGGGCGGGGCTGGAACAGAGGGGTGTGGCCAGGCAAGGGTGGGGCTAGAGGAGGTGGGCAAGTCAGGGAAGTGGGCGGGGCCAGTGAGCCAGGCCAGGCCAAGCCAGTGGGTGAAGCTGATGAGGGGGAGAGGGCGGGCTGGAGCAGAGGGGCGGGGCCAGACAAGGGTGGGGCTAGCACTGCTGCCCCTGCACCTGCATAGTCACTGCCTGCAGGTGCATTCCACCAGCCTTGCTGTTTCCTTACTCCCTCTAATCCCCTTCCACTCCCGCTCCTAGGAGATCATAAAACTAGGTTTAATAGTATTTTTTCATTTTAATTGAATTTTTGTCTTATTTGAGTGTGTTTGAGATTCTAAGATGTCCGCCTTAGGAAATCCTTGAGCTGTGTTCAATGACTATCTTTTCATTTAAAAGTGTTCTTGCAGAACGTCCATTGCTGTTTAGTGGGCATGTATTTAAATACACACAGACGGCCCTGTGTTACATCTTTCATCCTGTCCATGAGACTTTTAGTTCTACGAATGGTTACGTTTGACACCCGTGCTTCCGTTGCTAAGTGTACTGGACCTCCGTCATTCAAGCTCGCATCGTCCTCCCACGCTCGTCCTCCCAGGCTCGTCCTCCCAGGCTCGTCCTCCCCACGCTCTCTGACCACTGTCCCAGGAGGCCGCCAACTCCCGGCCCCCACAACACACTCAGGGAAGACCCTGCTGCATGTCTCTGTGGGCCCGGGTCCGCATTTCCCTAGGCACGTGCTGGGGGCGGCCCCTGGGTCGGAGAGTGTGCCGGATTCCTGTCCGGGGTACCCGCTCCAGCTCCCTCCCCCCACAGGGCACCGCTGTCCCTGGTCCCCGCATCGCTGGCAACACAGCGCTGGCTGCAGTCAGCTGCCGAATCACTGCCAGTCGGTTAGGTGTAACCAGATGTCTCCTTGTTCACCAGTGATCGGAGCATCTTGGCACATGCTTGTTTGAGTTCTGACATTTCCTTCCCTAAAGATGATCTGTTTGTATTCTGTTACCCATTTATGGAGATTCTTTTTCTTTTCAATTTACAAAATTACATTTTATATTCTAGGTGTTGATCATTTGCAGTTTCAAACATGAATGTAGTCTCCAATCTGTCAGTTGCCTGTTAATTTTGTCCATGATCCCCTTCATTAAATAGGCATCCTCATTTTTGATGTAGTAAAATTAAATTCTTATGATCTGGTTTATACTTTTTAAATTGGTTTAAAAACTAGTTCCCAGCCACAAGTTCGCAAATACCTTATATATTCTCCTATTTTATTTCCTGCCCTCTGAGGGCATGAGTCCCCGTGGAGCTCGCCTGTGTGGGGCTGGGGAGGGGCCCAGGCTTGCCTTCCTCAGGGCAGACAGCGAGCTCATGCACACACTTTTATACAACCCCTCCCCTGTCAGCTGTCTGTGAGGCCGACGCCGTCATTTCTCTACAGCCGTCATGGGAACGTGCTACTTTGTCTGTTGGTCTTGCTGAAATGTTCTAGTGTTTGTTGACTGTGCTGCCTCCGAGGGAAACAAACCAAAGCTACGGTCATCATCAACAGGGACAGGGTGCCCGCGCTCTGACTCCAGCAGCACCAGGTGTAGGCCCCACAGGCCTGCTGCCTTGGACCTGGTGCCCAGAAGCAGGAGTTGCGGTGAGGCCCCAGGGGCCGGGGATGTGGTCAGGAGGCACTCTCGGGGAGCCTGGGGAGGGACGGGGAGCCATCAAGCCAGGTCCTCCGTCAGTGGCCTCATGGCCCAGGGCTGTCCTGAACGGAAGCTCAGGACCGGGGTCAGACCCCACTGCTGTCATACCCAGCACTGCTTGAGGTCCGGCTGTAAGGCTCTGGGCAGGGAACGTGGGGGTCGCATTCTGTAGCGTTTGCCAGTTTTCTGTGGTGTACACAGTTTTACCATGACTAATTTTAAGCTACCAGCCGGCTCAGCCTTCCTAAACATTCCCAGCATAAAAGTCGGCTCTGACACGTTGGTAGGGGCCGGCTGCGGCCCCCCACTGGCCCCAGGCCTTTCCAGCGCCCTGGGATGTGGGCACATCAGGCTCCGTGGCCCTAAAGCCATCGTGCCACGGTGTGCCGAGGCTGGCATGAGACGGGGGGACACGGCCAGGGGGGCGCGTGGGAGCCGGGGGCGCCAGCTCCTCATCCCGCAGCTCTGTCCCTAGGGCTGCTCACACCAGCTTCTGAGAGCAGACTGTGAGCCTGCGGGCGGCTCTGCCGGAATCGTTATACCGGGGAAATTGGCAGCTCTTCAAGTCAGGTGCATCCCCGGAGAGCTGCTTGTCACACGGCCCCCCGCACATGAGCCTCCGTGTCCTCTCCCATCGATGAGGAAGGGGGGCTGGGCCCTGCGCCGAGGACCCAGAGGGATTAGATGAGGTTACAGAACCAGGCTCCTGGCTCAGTGCCAGAAAGCTGCATTCACGCGTGTCTGCTGCTGGCCCCCATCCCGTCATGGTTATGAGATGTACCAGCCAGAGCCCTGCGTTCTGGGGACAGGCGGGGGGACAGTCCGTGTTCACAGGGACCATCGGGGCCTGAGCTGGACTCGGACCCAGACCTCTCTGGGCCTGAAGCAGGCTTGCCAACTCCCAGAATTCGGGGTCCCGGCTGCTGAGACACAGGTGTGAGATGGGCAGGGGTCCCTGAGGCACCTCCTCCCCAGTGCAGGGGAGCACGCGGGGAAGGCGGCTCACTCGAGGTAATGGGCTCTTCTTCCTGGAGCTGGGACCAGGTCACAGGGCAAGAGCAGGGAAGAAATCAGGGATCCAGGATCTGGCTGGGCATCTCTGCACCACCGGCTCGCCCACAGACCCCCGGGTCCTGCACATCTGCCAACCAGATGCCCGGGGCTGTGAGGAGATCCCAGCTGGAGAGCTATAGTTCTCGTTATAGAGACCTCTTTGTTATAGGGGAAACCCCACACACGCAGGTCAGGGTGCAAAGTGCACATCTGAACATGCAGCCGATGCTTCGGAGGGACATGATAGGGACATACCCATGTCATTCCAGGTGATTACATAGACAATAAAAATACATGATGCCAGTTACCTTTTGATTTCAGATGACAGATCATTTTTACTCGATGTAGGTCCCATGCGGTGTGTTCCATGGGGTCTGTTAGGAGGGGATGGGCATGTGGATGGGGTCCACCACTTATGCTCCCTGAGCCCCTGAATGCAGACCACCTGGGCGGGGTGGGGGCGACCACAGAGTGACAGGAGCCAGTGGGAGGGAAAAGCCCTTAGATGATCCATGAAAACATTCTCCTGCAGCTCCTGTTTCTCTGGAAGATTCCCCGTGAGTGGGAACAGTGTGGCCTGCAGTTCAGGGGTGAGCAGGGCAGAGAGATCCGGTTTTCAGCTCGCAAAGGAGTGAGGAGGCAGCAGGAGGAGAGCAGGCAGGAGTCTGTGCAGGGCAGCAGGGGAGGGCAATGCGGGAGGGTGGCTTTGGGGAGATGAATAATTCTTCTGAGTGGGAAGAAAAAGGTAAAGGTGGGTGGGAGCTTCTGGGTGGGTGACCAGCTGGAGATCTAGGGAGTGTGGTGTGCCTGGGGAGGGCAGGGAAACTCCGGGCCCTTTCTCCATACCCTGCCCTGTTCGTCTCTCCTGTCTGGCTGTTCCTGAGTTGGAATCTTTATAGTAAACGAGTAATCTAGATCTTTGAAGTCAGTTCTGAGTCATACTATTTAAATTTTATTTGCGCTATCTCAGAAGTGTACTGGAAGATACTGGAAATGCAGAAGTAGCAGCTTGTGCTGTAAGACAAGTAACCAGCGTTTTTGATCCACATCTCAATTTTATTACTTTGGAATGTGATATGCTTGCATTATGTAATCAAAATAAGGAGATGTTTCATATGGCAGAGTTAACAGTCCAGATATCACACAAACATGGAAACTTGTGGACACAATTGTTGATGGCCTCTTCTACTCTTTTGTCACACTGGGTCCTATTCCTATAACCGCATGTTCAGGAGGAACAGCAGCAGAAGAGGTGGCAGTGAATCGAGATAAGGAACTTCAGGCCTGTGGAAGACATACAAGGAAGAGTGTCCTTGCAGGCAGCCCCCTTGGAGCCGGCGCAATTCAGCCTCCACAGGTCTTTATTCGTCCCTTTGACAGAAACAGATTTGGCAGCTCCTTTGCGCCATCCTTGGGTCATGATGGAACTGGATTCCCACTTAAACAGAGTTAATCTGGAAGAATCTTCAGAATTGGAAACTTTTCCAGCTGGTGCTAGACCAGAGAGAAAAAACAAGAAGTCTTGTGATTTAACTCTAATTGATGAATTTTGGCAGAAACACGAAGTTCATTCCCAGAAGCTGTGGAATCAGGTCAGCAGGAAGTAGAATCTCATAGACCACAGGGAATGAGGTCAAACGACTTGAATGCCTTATAGTGCTGGAGGGACAGCGGAGCAGCCTTGAATCTGCTTTCTGAGAATATGGCTGAGCTAACATCCGCTGTTGGTTCTTCGCCAAACTCCTTGGAAAACAGGCGTCCTGATCTCCATACAGATATTGTCACTGCTGTCTGAGAACATATAAAGGCAAGAAAACTGGATGTATGCTTTGAGTATGAAGAAAAAAATACTGAGCTAAGCTACTCTGGATAAATCTCCTCTAGGTACAATCAGACCCTGATGCGGGAAATCCCAAAGATGAAAGGCTGCTTCTCACCTATTATGCAAAGGCACAGCAAGCAGCTTCTGAGGCTGATTTGGAGCAATACAAAAAGCTTCAACTGATAGAGCATGGAAACTTAATCCCCTATGAGGAGTCAAGAGGATTCAAGTCCTGCCCTGGGTGGGGAGGGGGTGGTTAGCACCAAGCACTCTTATCACCGGTCATAAAAACAGGGTCCACCCGGGGATGGAAGGGGGCCAAGAGCAGCAGGAACTGAAACAGCAGAATCCAGGGCTCACTTGTATTTTAGACGGGGATGAAGTCAAACCCTGAAACTGATGACTATAGATATTTGATCCCCACATGCTGCGTGGCAAGGGCAGCTCAGTTCCAAGAATGAAAATCCATTCCAAGAGGCTACTGTTTTTGTGTAGGGAGGAGGCAACTACATTGAATACCACGATCTTGTTGACTACATAAAGGGGGAACTAGGCAAACACATTTTATGTGACTGCAGTCAACATTTTCATGCGTTTGTAAAATTTCATAAAAGAGCTGTTACAACTCAGACAAGAAAAGGTGGCTTGGGGTTTAATGGGCGGGGAGGGGCTCCCAGGGAAGGCTGTCTGCTCGTCCTGGACCCCGACCCCCTCCCCAGCCTCAGCTGGGCTGCAGCTCTGCGGAGGCAGCGTGGCCCCGGGCGAGCCCCCCTCTGCAGGAGGTTCTTGCTTGCCCTCCTGGCAGCACCTTCTGAAGCCCACTCAGCTTCAGTGAGTCCTCCTAACGGTGCGGTGACACGCCGAAATTATTTCTCCACCTGCCTCGGATGGTTTCATCTTTGATTCCTCTGTATCCCCAGGACGCCTGCAGGCACTTGGGGTCTTGATTCATCTGTGACTTAACAAAGGGATCTCCCAGCGCAGGGGCACCTCCGTGTCAAACACGGAACAGCGCAGGCCACACCCTGGCCTGGTGGGGCCAGAGTCGGAGCTGCTTTCTAAGAAGCTGTGGTTAGGGACACCGAGGGGCAGGTGGTCTGGCAGGTGCATTCCTGCTGGGGGACCTGTGGTCAAGGCCCCTCCACGGTCACGTAGAAGTGGTGCCTTCACTGCAACGGGACGTCTGCTGTTGGACTGTCATTCATTTGCTCTGCTTCCCCAACCCAGAGCCCGGCTTTGCTTTGGGAAACCACCTCTTCCCTGCCTTAGTTCTCACAACAGCTTTGGAATTGGTTTCTCCACAACCCAAGCATTTTACCATCAGATCTTCCCATTCTTCTGGAGAATGGGAGGAAGGGGCAATTTGGGGAGAAAAGGTTTCGTAAGTGAGAGCATCCTGGGCAAGGACATACAATCCGCGTCTCCGTGCTGGGCTCTTGGGACAGATAAAGCCAAGTATATGTAATTCCCCGGATGCAAACACAGTCCACATGACTGGGATGGGGGAAGGCCACTGTCCCACCTTGGCTGTTTCTCTCTCAGGTGTAAGTTGAGAGGCAGGTGTGCTCCGGAATCTCCTCCTCCCAGTTCAGGGCTGCTGGTCACCTGCCCGAGGGGCTCCTTGCTCACCTGGGCCAGGTGCTCTCTGCGGTGCTCCTGAGCAACCTCTGTGCCTCAGGAGGCTGTGAGGCCTCACAAAATGTCCACGGGAAGATGATGAATATGGGAACATTCACGGAGTTCAGCCCCCTCCCCCCCGGATGCAGACTTTCTCAGGGTCACAGGGGCTCCTGGCTCCTCTCTGGAGAGACCAGTGTAAACAGCCCGAGTGGACCAGGGCACTGGTGGCCCAGTGGTGGCGCCCATGTCAGTGACCTGACCTGGGAGCACACCCCACTCCCCCTGCTCAGCCTCACTGTGCTCTTCCCCACCCCTCACACCTGCCTCTCCCAGGCTCCTCACTGGGAACCCTCAGAAGGACCCCCCCACAGTACTGGCTGAGATGGCCCCCTGTCTGCACCCGCACAGTCTGTCCTTGGACAGGTGAGTCTGGGTGTGAGACACTGTGGAGCACCCTGGGGTGGGGGTGGAGGGCTCCCTGAGGAGGTTGGTGGAGAGACTCCAGGGACAGCATCGTCTGCCGCAGGGTCTGATGATTCTCTGCCCGTATGGTCGGTGAGTCCACACACGTCTCCGTCTTCAGCTGACAGTCCATGTTGTGCCCTGAGCACTCGTGATGAGAGGCTCTGTCCATTATGTATTCAAGTGCTGTAGATGTGTGACCCCACACTGGACGAGCAGCAAGACGCCTGCTGCAGAGACAGTCCCGTGACAGGTCTGATTGTCATGCCTGGTGCGCGGCGGCTGCCCAGCCCCAGCCCAGCTCAGCTCCAGGCACTGAGCGCGCTGTGAGGACCCAGGCCCCTGGATGCGTCATCAGGGACCACACGCTGGGCGGGAGGCTGCTTTCCTCAGTGAGGGATTCTTGCAACAAAACACATGTCAGAGACCATAAAGGGAGCTGATAAGAAGCGAAAGCATTTCAGCTCTCTCTCCCTAGTTTGGAGCAGGCTTCTTCGGGGCTCCAAATCCCAGGCCCCTTGTACACGGAATCAGCCTCAGTGTCATTGTGACATTTTGAGGATCAGACTGTGACAGGTATTTGTACGCTGTTTGTGTGTGGAATCCTAGAGCCTTGTTGCAGTGTCAACTTCACAAAGCATGTTTCTTGAGAAATGTCAAAAATACAACCTCTCCTTACATTGTAAATCCTTTCTTACTCTACTTGTTTTATACAGGGACTTTTTTTTCTCCCAGAGGAGGTTGACATGCACAGACACGTCACCATTCAGGTGTTCTTTATCGCTGTCAACATCAGAGGACATTTTTTCTGTGTTCTCCTGTTTCAGCCCATCAAGGATCCTCAAAGTCTTCACACGTTTCTGCTCCGCCATGTGCTTTGTCTGCATCTGTGTCCACCTTCCTGGGCTCTCCTCTGAAATACCCTCGTGCTCCCTGGGAGGGACCGTCGCATCGTGCACAGCTGTGCAGAGCCGGGACTCAGACAGCCAGGGGGGAGCCCCACACTGCCCGGCCCCGGAGGTGTAGCCCTGATGGCGTCCAGTCTCCTCGTCTGTGAACTTGGAGTTAAGACAGGGTGTGTCACACACAGGAGATGGGATGAGGTGGATATATATGGAGTTAGCACCAGGCCTGGATGTTGGGTTGACACTTTTACAATTATCTAACTTTTTATTTATTTATTCATTTTTTTAGGGAGGGAGGGTGGGGAGGGGCAGAGGGAGAGGGAGAGAGAAAATCCCAAGCAGGCTCCACACTCAGTGCAGAGCGCGATTCGGGGCTCGATCTCACAACCCAAAGATCACGACCTGAGCCTAAATCAAGAGTCGGATGCTTAACTGATTGAGTCTCCCAGGTGCCCCTACAATTATCTAACTTTTTTGCTTTACGTATTTCTTTGTTCCCTTAGGAGACATTGCTCCTCTACGAGATTTCTATAGTGGCTCCTGGTTATTTGTAAGGATCTAAAGTGACTGATACTTAGAACAGAAACAAAGGGAGACAGTCACCATATCTCCGGCACCTACTATGTGCCAAACACTGTGATCTGTCACTTAATCCTCACAATTTCCCACAGACACATGTACTATGATTATCTCTATTTTGTGGATGAAGGAAATGAGGCTCAGAAGGTTGAAATCACTTGTCCAAGGCCCATGGCTGGGAAGTGCTGGAGCTGGTATTTGTATGAAAGATGGGACGAGTCTGAAGTCTGTGTTCTTTTTCTCTGTGTCATGTTTTCGGTCTGTTCCATTTGTAATTAAAAAAAAAAAATTCAACCCTTAATTTTTTGTAGCATAGTACAAAGAAAATAGCAGTACACTTTTAACTTTAGTTCAGAGTTTGCTGAATGCTAGCCTGGGTCAAAGATATGTTTTAGTTCCTTTTTTCCCCTTTTCAGTTTAATGTTTATTGGCCTATTCATAATTACTTATTCTGTTATTGGCTGTGTGTCAAGTTTATACAGGAGTCTAAAAAGCATTCTGCATGTCTGTTACTATGATTTATTTTCTCTTACATGAGCATTATAATTTCCATCTCTCTTATCAGTTCATATGTATTCTCCATATTTTCTGTTAGAGGCTTTAATGTATTAATCAGAGTTGTTTTAAATTCACTGACTTATATTTCCAGTATCTGTGTCATATCTGAGTCTGGTTGTGTTGATTGCTTTGTCTCTTGACAGTGGGCTTTTCCACCTTGTCTTTTCTTGTGCCTTGTACTTCTCAGTAAAGTTGGACACAGGAATGGACAACAGAAACTGAGATAATAGTATTTATACCTGGAAACATGCATGCCTCTTGTTTTATGAGGGCTTGTTTTGGGGTGGTGTGGGTGAATCTAGCAGGAGTTGAGCTGGATTTGGATGTTACCGTCAGTGTACCACAGCCTTCAGATTCTTCTAGTGCTCCCTTGTGCCTATGGTGGGGATTAAGTTACTGGAGGATTTTCCTCAATGTCTTTATTCCACCCTCTAAATGTGAGCCTGTGCCTCAGAGAGGTTCTCTCTGTACACATTTGCCCCTCTCCCAGGGGTCCTCTGCTGTGACTTGAACTCAGGGCCTGCTAAGCTCATGATGGGGGAATGGGGTTTCTCTGGCATCCTGGTTAATTGTCAGGATTAGGTAGACTCCATGTTACTAGGTCTTGGGTGAGGCTTTTGCAGTGATCCTGATCCCTCAGTGCCACCCACATGCTGCCTTGTCATTTTGATGTGTCTTGTGTGGGAGTTTCCTGCTCTCCACCAGCAGAAGGTATCTCTTATGAACTGGGCCTGGGATGTTTTTACAGCAATCCCCCAGGGGGGTGTTTCTCTGAGCCCTTCCTTTGGCCATAATGGGTCTCCACCTATGACATGGAGGTGGCAGGGTTTTCTGATCTCCCTGAGTTGTTTGAGGTTTGTGCTACATGATTCAGCAGGGGAGAAGGATCTGGGAAGGGCTTCATTCCTTTCCCACAATGACAACTATGGCCCTCTCCCAGGCCAGCACAACAAAGGGCAGCTTTCTCCAGTGTCCTGCCCTGCCTCCAACCTTTTTCTTGAGTATGTAGCAAGATCCATGGAGCATCCACAGGTGGTTACACACTCACCATGTGTCTGTGGCTTCTAGGATTCTATACTCACAGGCCAGCCCATATTGAGACTTTAGAAACCTCTGAAACAGTTTAGAAGAAATGTTCTTACTTGCTTTTATGGAAGCTCTGTGTTGCTGTCACTCTGATGCAGATAAGCCAGTGCTCTATCCCCATCTCTCCTTGGAGGTACCTTTCTTCCTTAGATTTCAGGTTAGTTGGCTTTCCTGCACCCTCGACTCTCTAATGGATTCCAGCAAAGCTATGTTTTTGTAGGTCATCTGGCCTTTTGCTAGTGTGGGAATGACTTCCTTTACAGCAGTCTACAACCTAAGTGGAGTCCAAACATGAGCTTTCTCTTTAAGGGTATGTTACTTTTCCTCATAGCCTATTGGACAGAAATTAATCATATGGGCTAGGCACAGTTGAAGAGGACACTGGAAAATGTAGTTTGCATTCTACACAGCAATGCATGCAGATAAATATGACCATGCAGGATGCGAAGAATGGTTACTGATGGCGACTAGTAGGCTCAGTTACACCCTGAGTCTTCTCAGTCTTCACATTATTTCCCCCACTTGGCAAACAGGAATACTCAAGTTCAGAGAAGTGGCATCCTTTGTCCCAGTCACAAAGCCCCACAGCATCAGTGCTCAGGCATAAATGCTCCATTCTGGGCACAAACCCAGTCGGGAAACATTGACAAAGACACACCCAGGTGGAGCCCTGCAGCTCCTCACAGGTTTCCCTCAGGGCCCATCATGCCTGTGTCTCCCTTCTGAGCTGCCATCTGGTTGGCTTTTCTCCATCAGGCTTTACTGGTATCCAGAGATCTTGTCAACTTTCTGCAAACCAGAGATTTTGTCAACTTTCTGCAAATCCCCAGGTGTCTCAGAGAGCTTGAAAAACTTCTGTAAAGTGTGTGGGCACCTTGAGTGGAGCAGCTGGTCTCAGAGAGAAAGGCCATTTTCCAGAGAAAGACAACTGAACCAGGAAGATGGAATGCACCAGGAGATGGAAGAGAACAGCTTCTAGGGGATAACTGTGGGGTGTGGGTCTGATGAAGGCAGCGCCTCTCCCCTGCTGTGAGGAAAGTGTCCAAGTTCTTCACCAGGACCTACAGTGTTGCACCCGACCTGGCCCCACTGCCCTCTCCAATCTGACCTCATGTGGACATGCCTCATTCCAGCTGCACTCCAGTCCTTTTAGTTTGTTTTCTGTTGCATCTGGTGGAACTTTGCAGTTGCCTTCCTTCTGCCTAGAATGCTTTTTCTGATGTTCCTTCTTTCCTTTCCATTCTCAGAACAAAAGTCATTTCACAGAGAACTTCTCTGACACTATGAAAGTGGCCTCCCCAAGTTATTCCCCATTTCTTCACTGTCTTTATTTCTGTTGTAGCAACTATCACTATCTAAAATCCGCTTTTTTGGTTACATATTTTGTTGTTTGTTGTCTGTTTGTTGCCTGTTTCCTCAGTTACCTTGTCTGCTCTGATCACTGTTTATCAGTGGTGCCTGGACAGTGCCAGGAACACAGTACATGACCAGTAAAACTCTCATAAATGACTGAAGGAACCAGGGAATTATGAAACCTTTTATGAATCTGATGAGGAAGTTCTTCTGGTTTTTCCTCCTTCAATCCCATGCCTTCCTCCCTCCTCCCAGACTGTAGGGAGGCAGCTGCTCCCAAATCATGAGGCTGAGGGAAGGGTCAGCTCCTTAGCTATGGTTCCCCCCAACCCAGTGCTGCTTCTCCCAGCCCAACTGTCTCTTTCTTTTTTGTCTCTCTTCCTCCTTTTTCCTCCATATGTCCACTGCTTCTCATACACCCTCCACAACTCAGCCACTCCCTGAACTTGGGTGAGTAGCCCTCAGGCCCACCCTGAAGTTACTGAATGTCCCCCTGAGCCCACCCTCCAGACTCCAGATGGTATCAGACCCAGACCAGCATCCTCAGTCCTGGGCAATCCCTACTTCCTGGTTAAGAAAAAAATTAATTTTGTTCCTCCTGAGGCTTAAAGTAAATTTGACATTTGTTAAGCTGAAAGTAACTGTTTTCCCCAAAGCATGCTCAGAAGTATAAAGGCACAGATTCCAAGCCGTCAACTCAGGTGTGTAAAATAACTTGATTCCATTATAACTATAGTTTCTCTCTAGAGCCTTCACTCTGCCTAATGGTAGAAAAAAATAGATTCAATTCCATGTGAATGGCATCGATTCATGGTGGTAAGCTGATTTTCTAGACAATTCAGGACTTTCTTCCTCCCCTTTTAGGTGGCTGGTTCACATGAGGTCAGGGTGGGATGCTCAGCCCTCACCTCCCGTGCTGACATCTCCTGACCATGCACATTCTGGGTCTGGTCCTAATGGTCCATGTGCCTTTCCTGCTGTCGCATCCCCTGACCCAGCAAGTTTTCCTGGGGCCCCATCCCTTCCTGCACCATAGGAGTCCTCTGTGGGACCTGGGGTGCACCACACTGCCCCCATCCCTGTTGGGATGTGAAAACCCAAGGGCTGTCTCCTGGGTCCCCTCTACCCTGAAGCCCCACCAGCTCTTCTCTCCCTGCCCTCACGCTGGCTGTGCGGGGTCCCCGTGAGGTTGCTGCTTCCAGAACCCCAGGTAGGAAGCAAACCCAAGTCCCCTCTGTGTTCAGCCCTCTGATTTATCAGGGGTGTCAGCTGCTCTCGATTTCAGAGGTAACTTGGGGTTGGGGGGTAGGGGAGGGCCTCTCACAGACCCTCCTCTGTGTCTCCTCTTTCTTTCGGATTTCACTCCCCCGACCCAGGGATGACCTTCACCTGTTTGGGGGTGGGAAACCTTGGACCCCGGATACAGGAGTGTGGGGGTCACAGCGAGGCCAGGTGCTCCTCGCCCACAGTGTCACAGCCTCAGGTGGCCCCAGGCAGCAGTCAGCAACTCACGTGGCGACTTCGCTGATCAGGCAGAAGGGTGGATTTCTGTCATGGGTCCTGGGTGTGCACAGAATGGTTGGTAGGACTGGACATTGGCGTTGGCCACGGACCTCACCTGGCCAGACGAGGTACTGGTGATCTTTGCTGCCACTGCCCAGCACCGAGCACACCCTGGATGCAGGGGGGCAGGGTGGGGGCTTCTGTTTTCTGAGTCAGCTCATAATTATATGTCTAGAAGTGTGACAAACATGTCCCAGCCCCATATCTCTACTCCACCAGCACCATACTTATACCTACTTCTCCATAATCCTAGTGAGCCAAGATGGCACCCACTGGTCAGGGCATAAGAGGAAGCAGCTTACATCATTTCCTCTCTCAACCCATTGGTTGAAACTGTGTCATGTGACACAAACTTGCTGCAAGGGCAGCTGGGAATTGTAGTCTTTATTCTGGAAGAAAATAGTTCAGCTAAACCCATGGTGCTCTGTTGCCACAGCACACGGGATGGACCAAGGGATGCTTCCAAGCCTTGGGGGCCTTTCCCATTTATAACTAAATAATTCAAATGAAGGAGGCGGATACTGAGACAGCGGTTTCGGCTGGGTACAGGTGATCCCCAGCAATGTTAGGAAGAGAGATCAGACCGGTGGTTTCAAACAAGCTGTAATTTTGAGTCCATGAGATCCATGAATCACTGGATGATACAAATCTAAACAAATAGACAACAGATCCACTAGAAGGGAGCTGGAATTTGTTTCTTAAAACATTTGTGCCACTGCAGGCAGAAGAGCCCACGGAATGCTGATGACATCTCAAAGTAGCTCTTGTGCTGCTTCACTCTCTTCAACAGTCATTGATTTTATTGCCACCATGACAGTCAGTTAATGCATTTCCTAGGATCCACGTGTCAACTGTCCTCCCTCTGCAACGTAAATCCAAACACACCGTTCCCTCAGACAGCCCTTCCCTTCCCCGGTCTCTGGCACTGCCTGGCGCGTCTCACCGTGGGCAGGTGGGATGCTTTGTCCACCCAGCCATGGGGATCCAACCAGCCAGACACCCCCTGAGAACAGTGTGCACACCAGACCAAGACTGTGTGCAGGAAAACTGTCACCTGAAAGGAGAGTTAGAATGCATAGCCGGTCTTGCTGAGCAGTCTTGTCTTGCTGAGCCATTTGTAAATGAGCATTCCTCATATCTGCACACACACAAGTCAGTGCTGACTACGGGGGAGGACCGAGCTTCTCTCTCTGTTTATGAGCAATTTTCCTGCACAATAGCCTCTCACTTGCCTTTCAGTTCTAGAAACAATTGTCCCTCTGGATGTCAGATCAAGATAGAATTGTCTCAAAGATGAAGTCCAGACATGCAATAATGTGTTTCCAGCACTCAGGCATGCACTTCATCTTCCTGAACGAGCATCAGCATTTGTGCAGCCAGACACCCGAGTCTATTCCTGGAGTGGCAGCTCATGAAAGGGCCCAGACACACACAGACACATGGGCCCAAATCTGGGGTGATGACCTAGAAACTAAACGCCCAGGTCTGTTTCCAATTATACATTTCAGGAATGCCG
The DNA here is from genome assembly GCF_002201575.2 of Neomonachus schauinslandi. Classification (NCBI taxonomy): domain Eukaryota; kingdom Metazoa; phylum Chordata; class Mammalia; order Carnivora; family Phocidae; genus Neomonachus; species Neomonachus schauinslandi. The sequence goes on along the minus strand of NC_058416.1, from coordinate 91,093,137 downwards.
CCTGCCTAGTACTAACATCACTCTTTGATTTCATGAAGAGAGAAATTGGAGCCAGAGAGTCAGCAATTTCTGGTCTATTCTGGAAGGGTGAGAAGACATCAGAGAAGCACCAGTGTCAAGCTCACAGATTAACATTGACAAGTGCTGGGGCACCTGGGTGGCTCAGTCGTTAAGCATCTGCCTTCAGCTCAGGTCATGATCTCAGGGTCCTGGGATCGAGCCCCACATTGGGCTCCCTGCTCTGCGGGAAGCCTGCTTCTCTCTCTCCCACTCCCCCTGCTTGTGTTCCCTCTCTCGCTGTGTCTCTCTCTGTCAAATAAATAAATAAAATCTTTAAAAAAAAAAATTGACAAGTGCTCAGTGATCTCCAAGAAGCATCAAGCCAATACCTGTTGGGGTCCAGGATGGGCCAAGCCAATCTCAGAGTGCTTCCCTGAGATTTTCCAAGGTGGAACAGATACAGTGTGTATTTCTCCAGTGGCCATGACTCCACGACATGAGGCTCAGGGGCTGGGGACTCCCAGGTTTCCTGCCTCCTGGGGAAGCTGGTCCAGCTCGGCAGAGGATAAAGTCAGAGCGGGGAGTGGAGGGGACATGGTGGTGTCCTGTTGTCTGGCGTCTGCTCCTCCCGAAACTCATGCCGGTCTGCCTCCTGTAGTTGCTGGCCCACCCGACTCAGGTAGGATCCAGGTGGGACCAGATGGCACACCCAACATGCGTGACTGAAGAGTCTGGAGGCATCCTCAGAGGTACAGGCAAGTGAAGGGGACCCGCAGGAACACGGAAGCACCCCTGGGCCTCGCAAGAGTGGGGAGTCTTTATCCTGGGCTTGTCTGAATGACGAGGGAGGAAGCAGGCTTTCTGGGAGCCGGGGAGAGCGGCTGTGGGCAGGATCTGTGACCTTAGAGAAATGCAGCCTCCATCAGAGCCGCAGGCCAGCAGGACAGAAGCAGAAATGGCCCAGCCTCCCTCTCCTGCTGCCCTCCAGTCTCCTGCCAAGTCCCCCCAACTGGCTGAAGCCAACCAGGAGCTGAAGAGCTGCTTTCAGGCAGACTTGGGACCAGCCTCCCTGCACAGAGCAGGGCAGGGAAGAGGGAAGAGCAGAACAGGAGGGGCGCAGAGAACAACCAGCTCAGAACCCTTCTTCGTGGTCCTTGACCAACAAAGGCCCCTTGACCTCTGGCATTTGGAATTGTGTTTCTGTTGCCCGAAACCGGGAGTTCTGACTACTCAGTCTATTTCCATGACTCGCTACTGGACCACAGTCTGATCCAGGACTGTACCAGCCCAGAGCCTGGTATACGGTACGTGCACAAGAACATCTATGGAATGGCTGGTTGGGTGGACAATAAAATCTCACGTAGATGCTACAGGGGCAAGACTCTGATGGATAATCCCTGCCCGGGTTTATGACCTTCTACCCTGTCCTTAGGTGAGAAAAGCATCTTTGCCACGTTCTGCTGTCCCAGAGCGAGGGAGAGGTTGGGCCGGCAGTCACAGAGCCTCTCCTTTGCAGAGACTACGGCCCAGCAGGGCACCGAGCTCTTAGTGGTTCATCAATGGCTATTTTACACGAAAGAAGAAAAGGGCATGAGTGACTGCTTCCGTGTCCATTGCAAACCATGTGCGCCTCCTACAGAATTGCCCCCGACGCTAGGACTTCAGAAGGGCGGCTTCTTGGGAGTGTCGTGACACAGTGGCCCCTCATTCCATGATCCCTCTCGTCACTAACCAGACTAGACATCTAGACACGAGCCAGCCTCAGGCCCTGGACACCAGGCACCCGTCTGCCTAGCAGACAAACCCACCCCTTTGAGCACAGGCTCAGCCTGGCTGTGTTCCTCCTAACACTGTGGGGCTTGGTGCCTGTGTCCTGCTGGAGAAGCGCTGCTGGGAGCTGGAGAGGGACAGACCAATCAGTTCGGTTTCAGGGTAAAAGCTGGGAGAAACGCTGAGTTCCTGGCAGGGGGCCCTGCTTCTCGGGGGAAAGTGTACAACTGTGTCCTGAAGGGAGTATTGATTGCTCTGATTGAGCCTGGAGTCTGGAGTGTGTGCGATCAAGGTCTGCAGAGCCTCGCGCAATCTTCGCGGCAGTTCCTGTAGCAGAGCGAGTGTGTTTGCTGTGGGAAATTCTCCATGCCTGGACAGCCTGTGACCCAGTCTCCCACCCCCGCCCCCACCTCTGTGCAGGGGCAGCCGTGTTGTCGGCCCCATTCCCTCTCCCCTGTGCTCTTTGCATAGGAAGGATGCTTCTGCTGGAGGAAGACACGGGATTTATCCCAGCACATTTCAGCGGGAACCTGCTGGCATGCTCTCTCCTTTGTGCATTAAGCAAGATGGTTTGAGCTCCACGCAGAACTCAAAGCTGAGCTCGGCTCAGGACAGATTCCAAGAGCTGCTGAGTGCTGGGCATCTCCCTGGGAGGACATGTGGTCAGCCTGGCCGTGCTCCTGAAACCACAGATCCTGGGACTGCTCCCCCCCACCATGCTTTCCTCTGGAGTGTGAGCTGGCCCAGGCGGGGGGCTGTGGGGAAAACACAGGGAGGCTCAGAGGTGGTACCTGGATAACTAGGGAATATCTCATTCCAGGCCCGCCAGGTGCAAGAGACAGAAAACCCGATGCCAATGAGCTTCAGTAGGAGATTGACCGACTCCGCTAACTGGGCAGAGTGAACAAAATCAGGGAACGCTGGATCGGGACTGCAAGAACCAATGTCAAGATCCTGTTTTCTCTGTCCATCCTGAGGTTGCATCTTCTTTGTACTGGTTAATATAACCCCAGCTCCTCCCTGAAGGTGGCTGCTGTACTGGTTTAATGACAACCCCTGTACTAGTTTATGTAACGACTGCCCCTGTATTAGTTTATATAATGACAGTTCGTGTATTAGTTTACATATGGCAGCCCCTAAACTAGTTTATATAATGACAATCCCTATATTAGTTTATATTAAAGGCAGCCCCTGTGTTAGTTTATATAATGACAGTTCTTGCATTAGTTTATATAATCACAGTCCCTCTATTAATTTATATAACAA